>NW_027500943.1:0-18215 GCF_021521415.1 Bidens hawaiensis
GACCAACTGGTCTCTGCTGGGACCTACCTCTTCACGAACACTAATAAAAGTGTAGGTAGAAGCGATCCAGAGTGACTAACAATCACGAGTCAATTTGCACCAAGCTCTTTTAACAAAGCAACAACCGCAACGGGATCAGTTGCACTTAAAAGTCCTCTAATGATGCAATCCCTGAAACTGGTTCATCCACTTTCAATTTCTTAACAAAAGAACTTGCATCTTCTTTAAACTGAAAGAATTACTTCCTTTATCAGCATCTTTTAGCTTTGTTCTCTTGCTCGTGCTTGAATCCTCGAAATGTGGTTTTCTGTTTATGTTATTGTATCCCCCATCACTTGCACTGGTAATCCCGCTTAGTCAATCATTTGATTCGCTGGAAAAACAACTACTAACGGAGAACCTTGCCGAAAAAACGTGAAATGGCCGGAATCTTCTAATCGAACTCAGATTTGATTAGCACATGGACTCAATCAAGCTTTCATGATCAAATTTATAGACCACATCGGAAAATATTGTAACAGTGGCTTCCGAAAAAACGAGAGCATCGAAAAATTCAGTTACGATGCCGGAATAGCGGTTTCTATCGGCGGAAAACCATTTTTACTGGAAATCTCGCCGAAAAAATGCAATTTCAACAAAATCTTCAAATCGAACTCAGATTTGAACTCGAATACACTCATACGTCAATTCTAAACAATCGTAGACATCAAACAACAACCGATTAACATCCGAATCGATCGAAATTCAATCCGAAGAACACGAACTCAGTCGATTGAATAATGAAGATGAAATATGAATCAACGAAATCACCAGATTTCGATGATGAATAAAATGAAAATTCGATCAGAAAAGGATCCAATGAAGTGAATTCGATTCAGCGAACTTAATAGAAAGACCAAAATCTCCAAATTTGAAACGTTAAATCTAGAGAAAACGATGATGAAAATGAAAAATGAATCAATGAAATCGGAATCGATTTTGTTGATGAAGGTGATTTTGACATTCAAACCAAAATCGGAATGAATGAAGTGGCATCGATTCAATGAATCGAGAAGAAAATGATAAGATGATCACAAAAGATGAGATCAAATGAAGATGATTAGATGATAAAAAAGAAATGAGATCAAATGGAATGAGAACCGAGATCAAACGACGAAGACGATGAATCGAAGATGATGCGGAATAAGATTGAGCTGTTAGTATTTTAGTGTAATTGGATTAACTGGTTGATCAATTTAATCATAATAAACATTAAGCAAGGTCGGGGATGTGTGGAGTACACACTTGCTTTAGTTTACTGTGATGTTAGGGACGAAGCCCCAAACGAACAGGGGTCCGGGGGCAGCGCCCCCGGTTGCGGGGTTCTAGGGGCGGCAGCCCCTAGCAGGGTCCAAGGGGCAGCGCCCCTGGCTGGGGTTATGCTGCCAGGTTAACTTAGAAAAATTTTATTTTCGTTAATAACGCTTAATTAAAAATTCATTAGAAAAATGAATTTTATGATTATGTTACACATAATCATAAGTATTATTTGAAGTTATTTATTAATAAATTTTAAATTTTGAATAGATAACTGCTTGAAGCAGTTATCTTGAATACAACTGCCCTGGTGATATATACGTTATTGGATTGATCGACAGACGTTCTGATTCATCTTCCTCACAAAAATTCCATACGAAATTTTTGTTTAAATTTAGAGTTTTATCCGATTAAAGTGTTTTGGAGAACCACCAAAATAACTTTTAATCTGAAAGTTATCGCACGACTCTCTAAGTAATCCAGGTTGCTATTTTGAAATTCCCAACACGAGCAAGATGCTCTGATACCATGTAAAATTCAAACCATGATTCTCATTCAAATTGTAAATATGATTACAAACCAGTAGTTATATTTTATAAACAAACTCTAACTATAATTCTAACTAATTGATAATAAACTCGAACTAACTAATATGAACTAATGAAAATTAATAAACTCCAACATTAAGTAGTTAACCGATGAGTTGTTTAAGCAATAAAACCGAGGTTTCTTAATTTAAAGTAAATTTAAAAAATACCACCCATATACCATAATCTTTCTATCATAAGTTGAAAGTTGTATGCAAATATTGTCCAGGACATGTGAATAGATATAAGGCAATGGGAAAACATTTGGTTTAAACTTTAAAGTTTCCCATTGGTTTAAACTTTAAAGTCTGATACGTGTTGAAAGTTTGTTAAGAATTTATTGGTGGCATTATTGAAGCTTTAAAAAGGTATTTAATGAGTAAAGCCATCATGGGTCCACAGCTACTAATGAGTCCAGATTGAAGTTGATTAATCTGTTTTTTTAAAGCTTTATCATTGAATATACTCTATCCTCTTTTAATTTCATATAATCATCATATCACTCATTTTCTCTCATTCACTTTATGTCATCTAAAGAAAATGGTTTAATTCATTTAACTCTATCTCACTCCTATTAAAGCATTCCCAACCCATCCTCTAAAATTATGTGAGGAGGGTTTGTAAATTATAGTGTGGAGTTGTGAGTGGTTGTGAGTGTAAATTATAAGATGGAGAGAAAAAAGGTAGTGATTTTTTTGTAAATTTGAGGAAAAGGTAATGATTTTTTTGTAAATTATAGGGTGGAGAGAGAAAACTGTAATGAAAAATGTATAAAAAATATTCTTTAATTGAACAGGAGAAAGAAATGTAGTGTATTTTAGTATAATTATATTATATAAATGGATATAGGGATAGGGAACGAGATGAGAATGCTCTTAGTTGTTAATTTAATATATTGTTTTTTGCCTTTAGCCCCGTAAAAAGCATTATCCATTGCTCTTTTTAAAAAATTTAACACAAGTGAGGAGTAGCTTAATCCATCTTTAAAGTGTCATGTCATTTTAATTTATGTTGGGTGTTAGAGTATACCCCATAGCCTTGGTGGCCGAGTCCCACATCGTTAAAAAAAAAAACTAATTCATCTACCGTTAATTCTTAACAAAATGAGTTGCTGGGTCCCATACCAGCTGGAAACCGTTTCAACAGGTGAGGAACCCTTTATAAAATGCACCCGTAGCTTGTAACTGAATTCAGTTCACCTCACAAGTGGTTTTTTAATAGTTAAGTGGG
This sequence comes from Bidens hawaiensis, assembly GCF_021521415.1. Lineage (NCBI taxonomy): Eukaryota > Viridiplantae > Streptophyta > Magnoliopsida > Asterales > Asteraceae > Bidens > Bidens hawaiensis. The sequence goes on from NW_027500943.1 coordinate 3,114, forward strand.
TGAAAATAACCATAGAATCGAATAAAGTCTTGATATGTTTAATGATTTCAGCACATGTTTTACATCGATCTAAAAAACATTGTGACGAATAAAGTTGTGATAGGTTTTGCATCAATTGAAAATCATAAAAACGATTACCGGTATCGATGTAGGTTCATCACAAAATTTTTACCATAACACTGTGAAAAAAAATTTAGCACACATGTTTTTAACTTAAAAAAAATATATTCAAATAATAAAAACTTTGTGTCTAAACTTCAAACTACAAATATTTGCGATGATGATATAAGAAGTAAAACTATATATATTTATTTTAATAAAAAAATCTTTGTGGTCAACCTCAGTGACGGAGCTATAGGAGGGTCTGGACGGTCACCGGACCCTCTAGCCGGCCAAATGCTTATAATAGTAGTAATTGACATCAGGTCCAACCCAAAGAGAGGGCTAGAAGGGCGACAGATCCAGGTCCACTCTCCCGAGATGCCCCATAGCTGTTAAAAAAGATTATTTATATTTTAAATATAATTTTGTTTTAAAACAAAAAACTTCAAAATAACTCATTGGTTGAATGAATATGGTGTTAGACTATGGAACTAAAAGTCATGTGTTCAATTCTTGTTAGATATTATTTTTTCTTTATAAAAATAAAGTTTCATTTGTGTTTTATATAAATCATTTTAATAACTTGTTTATGAGAATTTTCTTGTTTTGGTTCGTTTTGGGTTTTTAAAAGGCAACCATATTGGTAAGTTATCAAATTATCTATCGCATTCACATAATAAGAACGTAATTTTAGGGACTTTTTTTATCACTTGCCTCACGCCCCCAACATTTTAAGGGGTTTCCAAAGAATGCCCTAATTTACATCTTCGAACTTTTTTTTTTTTTTTTTTTAGTTTGACGCCATTTTTGTGCATAGAGTAGTTAAAGAATAACCTACGTATGGATAGTGTAAAAGAAACATGTAGAAGAAGATTACAGGGTTATTTATGTGAAACCAACTAAAAAGTCAAACTTCTTTTTCTTCTGTTTTGTCTTTTTCTTGACAAGATAACTCACCAAGAGGCATTTTTTTTTCCTTTTATTTAGGCTGAGGGGTGTGGGGGGCGCGAGAGGGGGCGCGAGTGGGGGCGCCAGCCAATAATATTGTGACGTGTGGCAGAGAGAGAAACTTGATAAGATGGGTGTTGGTTGTGGTGCTCGCGCCCCGGGACATGGTGTGGAGGGGCGCGAGAGGGGGCGCGAGCGGTTTTTTTTTTATTTTTTTATAAATGTATTAAAAAAACGTATTATTAAAAAAACTCATAAATTATTTAAAAAAACACACATTAATTAAAAAAACACATTAATATCTAAAAAAAAAATTAAAGTACTAAAAAAAAACATTATTCTTATTCTTCGGCTTGGTCTTCTTCGATCAACCTCTTCCGGATACGTTCCTTTTGTTTTTCCATCAGCATTTGGTCGACCGGATTTAGGTTACTGAAGTCTCTTGTAAGGAAGTCCAAATCTCTCATTCTTTTTTTTTCCTTTTTGTCATTAGAGACCACCTCCATGGTTTTGTTGAATTTATTGAGGGATTCAACAAGATCGTTGATGTTTACGGCTTCCCCCTCAGCCGGTTTTTTCCCCCTGGCGTCCCTTCCCAATGGCCGCCTCCTCGGCGGTGAAGACGTTTCCTCCCCCGCAACGTTTAGGTCGAATCCAACCCGGCAATCCGACCCGGCGGAAGTGCTATACGCTCCAGACGAACTAGTTTTAGTCCGTTTCGGCCCTACTTCCGCATCAAGGTCCGGCACCACCAGCTCAACCCACTTAGAACACCTTCTCAACCTCTCCCACACCTTTACACCGTCCCACGTCTTCACCGTCCCATACCTCCGCAGGCACTCCTGCTTCCACTCTTCGACAGTGAAATTATAAACCGCCAAATCGTCACTGCCACTTGGTCTCATACGACCGGCGTTCCTGTTGAACAGATTAGTAAACAAGCCGACAAATTTTCTGATTTCGGTCCACCGATCCGAAATCATATCGGCGTTCCGCTCTGTACTCCCAACGAGCGAATAGAACGTCTCCCTAACCTTTGTCCAAAAGACCTTGCTCTTTTGGTAGTCCGCTGCAAAATGCATAAATAAATTTGTAAGTCATTTAACTTTTTTATTTAACTTTTTTTTAAAATCATTTTTAAAAACGTTAAAACAATTACCGCAACGCCGATCCTCAAAAATGACTATCCAAGCCCGACACAGAGCTTCCTTCTCATCCGATGACCACGGAGTGGTTTTCCGTTTCGTCCTTCCAGTCGAAGCCGAACCCGACCCGTCCGTTGCAACTTGTTTTTTCCGGTGGACGCGTCTTCTTTGTCCCGCAGCTTCACCTTCTGGTTCTTGTGTCTCCGGAACAACAAAGTTAGGAGACGGTTGTATGTTGGATGGTTGAAAGCCGGATCATTGTTGCGACCCCGAATAAAACATCGGTTGGTCCGGTGCCGACCATAAATCGTCGTAACTGTAATCTGAATCTAGGTTTGGGTACCAATTTCCAGTCATGTTTTTAAAAAAGGTTTGGAAGATGGGGTGATTTTGGGTTTTTTTGAGGTTGTGGTAAGTATTTTATGTGATTTTGGGTGTGGTATGTGATATTGGGTTGATATTGGTTTATATAGAGAAATTTTTTTTTTTTTTTAATAAACTTAAAGAGCCAACGGCTCAATTTATAAAGCCCCAACGGTCATGCACGCATTCCGAAGCCCACTTTACGCCCATTCCCAGCCGCTACTGGCCTTGCGCCTGCCTCTTTTTCCGCGCTCGCGCCCCTCTCGCGCCCCTCTCGCGCCTCAGTGGTGTGGTGCTCGCGCCCCGAGGCGCGAGAGGATGGGCTCACGCGCCCCCTCTAGCGCTCCACACCCCTCAGCCTTAGTCAAGGTGAATTTTATTCTTTTTATTTACTTTTTACGTGCTTGATTTTGACTTAATAGTTTCATATTATTATTATATATAATTTTTTTTTGTCATAAAAATAACATGTTCACCCGTTCTTGTATTTGTACTTCATTGACCGGTTATAATTGGTAATCATAACATATAAGAGCATTCTTATCCTACTTCTTATCTCTAAATAAAAAATTACACTAAAACTAACTACATTTTCTCTCTGTATTTCAATTAAATAATATTTTTTATATCTTTTATCATTATCTTTTCTTTTTTCTTCACTCACAACCACTCTTAAAATATATTAAAAAATTATAGGAGATAAACAGTAACTTTTCAAATATACAGAAAAATCACTACTTTTTCTAAAATATAAAAACTTTCCACTCACAACACACTGAATCACTCTCTAAATTATAAAAACATCCCTCACACAAAATAAAGGGTTAGATGAGAATGCTCTAAGAATTTTGTGTTTATGTGTTTTATTTCTATGATGAAAATATGTGTAGATTTAATAATAAATTTACCCTGTGAGTGAGTGAGTGGTTTCAAAAAAAGGTATTTGTAGGGAATACACATTTTTTATGTGTGACCCTCCGGTCACTAAACTCTGGTTCCCTCACTGGTCAACCTTCTAAAGACAATTTTTTGGAAAAAGGTTAAAGGAAAAAAAGAAAAGAAAAGAAAAGAAAAGTTTACTATGCATAAACAAAATCCCATGTAATCTATAAGGCTATTAAAAAAATGTAATCTAAAAGTAACATTAAATGCAAAAGAGAATACAAAGCAAGTGTGCTACAAATGTAAAATTGAAAATTTATAAAATCAAAAAACAAATTCATCGAAAACTAACATAGAAGTGAAACAGGGCGTGATGAGGGGCTACTTTCGGGTGAAATTGAAATAATAGAAAAACCGGCTGACCGATTCTTCGAAGGCGGAGGAAGTAAGCTGGCTCCGGCAGGGGTACTGTTGATAAGCTATTGTGCGGCAGGGGTACTGTTGATAAGCTATTGTGTTAAGATGGAGGAAGGATTTATACTTTCGTTGTTTGATCAATTATCTATATAGAAGTAAAATTCACTTGTTGGCGGCACAAGATTATTTTTTACTATTTTAATTTTTTTTATTTTCATTTCAATATAGTTTTTTTTATCGGTGTCACAAGATTATTTTTGAATATTTTATTGTTTTTTTTGTTTTGCATTTCAATGTAGTTTGTTTTTATTTTTGGTTTTAAGTTATACTTATACCCAACGAACGTAATAGATACTAACCATATTTGCGTATGCTTGCCGTCTAACGCTCGGTATTTAACCAACATTCATGTTTCAAAAGCTCAAGTTTTACCAACGCCCAGCCTTCACCGACAACACCCTAATTAACACTTAGGTTTTATCAACGTCAGGTTTTACCCACCGAATAAACACCGCCTTATATACTCTAACTTCTTTTATATGCATATGCTAATAGTCATTTTATTTGTTAATTTCACGAACGTATATTCTGTTTTTAGTTATAGTACCGTAAAACGTAACGGATACCGACATAATATAAGTCAAGTCACTGTCGCAACGCTTAAGTTTTTCCAACTGAAAAAACGTTGTTTTAGATTAACTAAATTTTTATACAATAAGTTGTAGGAGTGCAGTTACATTTTTTTGTTTTTTTAAAATATATTAATTTGAAGAAATTGTGTTTTAGCTGGTGTCGTAAGGCCCTAATTGGGCCAAGTGGCACCATCTTAATGGTCCAAAATTTTATTTTTAATTTTTTTTATTAAATGTTTTTCTTTTTTTTTTCTAGATTCGTAACAGATATTATGTTTTTTGTTTTACAGAAATCGTGTTGATTTACCACCACCTCGTCCGTGCCTAACAATGCTCGGGTTTTACCGACTCACCGCGCAACGTCCAGTACAGACAACGCTCAGGTTTTACCAACGTCCGGGTTTTGCAAAAGTTTATTTTAGTTATGATACCGTAACAAATGTAAACGAAATCTATGAAATTCGCGTTGACCCACCTCCGAAAAGCTCAGATTTTTACCAACGCCCCGGTTTTAACGACTAATCACCACAAACCCCCGAATACCAGTCGACTCGATGTTTCGATGATCATGTTTTACCAACGCTCGGGTTACTGACCAAATAAACATTGTCTTAACTGTGATAACAAAAAAAAATTGTAATATGTTATACGATTGTCCTAGAGTCACTGCCTCAGCGTCTGGGACCGACCGCGATGTCACCCCATTGCACGTTGACCCTCCGTCGGGAAGCCCGGATTTTACCAGCGCCTCATTTTTACCGACTCACCACCGGAACGCCCGAATACGAGTCAACTCGCCGTTGCAATGATTGGGTTTTACCAACGCCCGGGGTCTACCGACCGAATAAACATTGTTTTAAATATGTTAACAAAAGAAAATTATAATATGTTATATGAGTGTCGTAAAGCCACTGCCTCAACGTCTGGGACCGACCAAAGTCACCCCATTGGCTCACCTCAATTTTTATTTTTATTTTCTGTTTTCATTTTAATTAAGTTCCAGTACCATAACAAACGTAGCTAATATTGACTAAATTCGCGGTGACTCGCTGCCGTCGTCCGGGACCAACCGACTCCACCCTATTTGCCAACCTCAATTTTTATTTTTATTTTTTTGTTTTCATTTTGTTTTACTTCCAGTACCGTAGCGGACGTAGCTACTATTGACTGAATTCGCGTTGATTTGCCACTACAACGCCGAGTTTTACTGACCGATTTTACCGCGCAACGCACGGCTAAATTATTGGTCTAAAGTAAACCACACTTCTTTTTAGCATGCTAGAACTTTGTATATACTATTTATACAAGTTATTGATGAGTGGCCTTGTTTAAATAATAATAATACATATAATGTAAAACATGGATTTAAATATACTACTATAATATAATAATAATATAACAAAATATGCTTCCGACAACAACGTGGCGTTATGCTTTTGGACGTGGACGGGGCCCTTGAATAGTATGTTCACTAGAGTCCAATGTTTTGAAACTCGAACCGAACCAACCGGTGACGAGACCCGCTAGATTTCCTGGTCAGGTTCATATAGTTTAGTCCATTTTCTAATAATCCGGTTGTGTTTGACGGTTTGCAGTCGGACCAGAACCGGTGAACCACCTGTTGAACTGGTAAATCATATATTTTTATTAAATCAGAAATTTGTCAATGACACGAGTCGAGCCCAGGCAACAAACGCCGTCCAACCAAACTTTAATCACGCTTCTTAAGATAAAACCTTAATATTAAATATCTGAAAATGAGCCCATAAAAGCTCCTGAAACGTTGTCTGCATAATTGTGGCAGCAGTGAAACAAAATGGAAAATTGTTAAAAGTGCAATTGAAGTGTTTAGGACATTTGTGATATAATCATTATTATATAATAGTTTATGATATCTAATGTTACACCCCGTCTTTGGGCCTAGGCGTGTGACTCACAGTTGGTACCACTTTTGTCAATTTATCAAAGTTTGCAACGGAAAATGTTAATTTAAAATATTTAATTTCATAACAAAGGGAATTAAATACCCTTGTTTGTTTACAAAATTACTTGTTTAAAAACAAGTTTAATATATATATATGCTTCAATACAAAATTTGCTGAGCCACCAGCTGTAAACTATGCCTAGTGTTCTTCTATCTTCACTGGCATATTCATCACTATTCCTTACTCTTGGTTACCTGAAAACAGTTTCAAAATATGTCAGCTATATGCTGGTGAATACGCTGACTCAATAAAACATTTTCACAATTCGTAATGACACAACACCAATAGTGTTCAACGACTCAGTGGGTCTCAATCTCATCTCATCGGAACTAAACATACGCACAAACCACATAATCGGACTTCACTCGCCCTAGAGACAGTCACTTGCCTCATGGTCAGTATGTCTGTAGTGTGCCCACTACTGTATATATATGTAAGGATCCAGACACATGTGTATTTTAGCCTGAGTGTTTAATACTACCTTGTATCAAAATGTTTTAGAGGATTTGAACCAACCCTCATGCAAATATTTCCATAACTCTTTTACATATGGATAACAGTCCATAGTTTCAAAGAGTAAATATCTTTTCAAAATATACAGTACATAGACGTATTCACGTCATAAAACATTTCACACTATAAAAGGTTTTGACGTATTCACCTTTTGTTGATTTCAAGATTTCTCACCAACAGATGTCTGATCTTTATCTCGGACCTATAGTACGAGAATAACATTCTATAAATAACTAGATCTACAATCTAGCTATAGACCTTAAGTCTATTTGCATAACCTTTACCTTGATATTTTTATTTTACAAAACATTTATATGCTACGTTTCTTCATCATGAAGAAAACGTATATATCAAGTTTCTTCTTTCATAAATAACATCTTTATAAAAATAAAGAGTAACATTTCATCATAATCTTATCTTATGAAAGCTTATATTTCACTTACTTACTTGATCAAGGTATAGACTATACCCTTGACTAGGGTCTAAGCCATATATAATAAAATAATTGGGCAGAACCCCTACCTTGTATGGCTTGTCTTATGAAATGCTTAAACTTTGCGTGGGTAGCACTCCTACTTACACGTACTTCTAGACAACTAGCGCGTCGGAATTGTCGAGGTATGGCACGGAAACCGAGGTAATGTGAGTGCGATGTGATGGGTGCTTCATCCCATGGCTGCCTATTTATATCCTGAATCCGTGCATCTTCGCGTATCGCGAAGCTGCTTCGCGTATCGCGAAGGTGCACTAGCCTAGGTGAGTCATCGTAGGCTTGCCACATGTCGCCACGTGTCACTCCGGTCTGACACGTGTCCCGTGACGTGTCCTGCATCTTCGCGTATCGCGAAGATGCAACTCGATTATTCTTCGCGTATCGCGAAGATGCAAAATTTCAAATCTTTTCATTTTTAGTCCCTGATCTTTTGGTAGCTTGTCACATCCTGATCATAGCTCAAAAAATACTAAAGCGGCCCTTATGCGGCTCACGGCGATGCGAGCGTGCGAAGTGCGCCATCAAAGCGCCACATTGCGCCCATCGCCCTTCACCCGTGCCCGAGTCCGTGCGCGTCGGGTGCTTCGCACTCTCTGCTAGGACTAGTAAGAGTGGTTAGCCATACAAGAACATTTCCATGGACAATTCATTCCTTATAAAGTGATTTCATTTCTTTCCCACTTTCCATGTGGGATGGAGTTTTCCTTACTTATTTTCTTAGCATAAAAATGCTTTCTTTTCTTTACCAAATATTTCCCATTACTTATCTCATGAATAATTAATCTTTTAACTTTATAAACTTGTCAAATTTGTACCAAAAATTTTGTGGGTGTTACATCAAACGTTTGAATTTTTTTTTGAACGACTAAACAAAAAACTTTATTAGAAAAAACAAGCCGAACTAATAAGTCACTAAATCGAGACAAGAACAACACCACCAAACAAAAACCGACACAAAAACCACCTACAGCCCAACAAAATCAAAGGTTCTCACAACTTTCCCACGTGAGACCCAAATTTTTAGACCTATTACAAACCCACAAATAACTTAACGCTTTAATTTCCCCCAAAACGTTTTGAACATTTTGACAATATATATAAATTATAATATATATATATATATATATATATATATATATGTATAGTTTCAGGATCGAACACATTTTATTTTTAAAAATGAAAACAGTGAAAACCAATTTCTTGTTACTGTTACGTTTGTTTTTGTAGTTGTTTGCTGTTATTTTTTGTTGGTATTTGTTGATTTACGATTATGAGACGTCATAGGTATTTGTTGAGTTACATTTTGTTGTTATTATTAGTTTTTTTTCTTATGCTATTATAAGTATTTGTTATTATTATTTTGTTGCTGATTTTGATTCTTTTGTTGTTATTATTAGGTTTTTTTTTCTTTGTTATTATAAAGCATTGCTTATGTAGATTGGTATTTTAGTTGATTTTGTTTCCTACGCCTCATTTTTGGTGATTCGTATTGTTTCCTATGTTTTCAAGTTAAAATTATTTTGTACATGAGCATTCATATATATATATATATATATATATATATATATGGGAGGGTTATCCGCAAAACAAGTAGTTTCCTAGGAAGACTATGAATAAATCATAGCCATTGGATTATGTTAATCAATGGTTAAGATTTAAAATTACCAAAAACCGACATAGTTTCCTAGAATTACTTTTTCTCCATTATAACCGGCATAGTTTCGTATAATTGTTCTTTCACCATGGGTTGTAATGCCACATGCCAAAAATCAATTTGTTCTTACTATTCATAGGAAAATCCTTATTTTTATTTGAACCTTTCTGTATATATATAGGGGAGGAATATTTTGAGAACATTGTTGAGTTTTAAGAACTTAAGAACTCTATTCTTGGCCACACATTTAATTAAATGGATTAGATTATGTTGTTGAGATTAAATCTGATTAAAAAATCAACGGAGGAGAGAGAATAAATATGTAAGCGATTACACTAATTTTAACGTTTGTCACACATATGTAAAAAGTCGACTCGGTGCATAAAAAATTCTGTAATTTATTTACGTATATGTAACCTACATATATTACGCATGTGTAAAAAAAATTGTTGCTTTGAGTTCTTTCGAGTTCTTAAAACTCAAAGTGGTTCTCATTTGAAATCTCCCCTGTATGTATGTATATGTATAGGGTTAGGTTAAAATAAACCAACTTGAGTTGTGAAAACTCTAGAAACCCATTCTCAATCATATGTTTTTAATTAAAGTTTGAATCTTGTCGTCCACAATTAAAGCTAATAAAAAATGTAAACATAAATATAATTTTTTTTCTCTCCTGAAAACATATATAAAAATTAGTAAAAAATATTAAAAAATAGCAAAATAATTCTTTTTTATTTTTCGATGTTTTATATTAAATGTAACAACATATATTACATGTGTAAAAAAAATGATGTTACATAGTGTTTTACGGGTTTTCACAACTCAAATGGGTTTTCATTATATATTTCTTCTATGTGTGTGTGTGTGTGTGTGTTGGGGGGTGGATGGATCTTGCGAGAAGTGATATTACAGTGAAAAGTGCGAGAAATAAATTTGAGTCGTTGATTATGTTTGATTTATGGTTTATAATCATAATGGCATTCTTGTAATAAATATAGAATTCATTTATAAGGTTTTTTATTAGAAAATGGGTACTTTGGTCTTATTCTACCATAACAAATGTTTACAATCAATGAATTCCCTAAACATTTGCTAATATATCATTTAATGATTAATACTAACCTAATACTCCTATCCGAATTTAATACCAAGGTTTGACTTCATTTTTTTTTCTTTTGTTTCAAATATATTAAAATACATCACGATATAACTCAATTTGTTATTTTTTTCTTTTCCTTCAAATCATAGATAATGTGATTCATAAAATTATTTTACAAACTATTTTACACAAGTAATATTATGTAAGTTTATATATGTACTGTGTAAGTGATATCATGAATGTGTATGTGAAAATTTTACATGTGTAGGTTATTAGCATAATCTGTTATTTATTATATGTAATTTAATGTAAATAAAATAAAAAAATTATTTTGTAGTGTATAGGTTTATATATGTATTGTGTATGTGGTATTTCGAATTGTGTGTGTATATTTTATCGTGTGCAGGTCCATATACGTACCATGGTATTTCGAATTGTGGGTATGTAAATTTTATCGTATGTAATTATGTAAGTTCATGTATGTACTATGTAGGTGGTATTTCTAATTGTGTATGTGTAAATTTTATCATGTATAGGTTTATATATATACACTGTGGAGGTGGCATTTCGAATTGTATGTGTAAATTTTATCATGTGTATGATCATTTATGTATTGGTTCGTAGTTTGACCCATTTAACACACACACGTACATACTTTTTAAAAATCGTTTTATGTAATAACTTAAGTATTTGGTACTTTTTTATACCCAAGTCTAAAAGTCCTTTTTAAAAATCGGTATAGTTTAAACATGGGCATGTGAAAGAAGTTAAATAATTTTTTTTTGTTTCAATTGGGTCATGTTTGTGCCATGTTTGAATTCATACTGGGGTCAACCCATCAACTCGTGAATACAAGCTGCTTATGCATTTATGCTATATTATTTTCTTCCACTCTCTCTCTCTACTTAAAAATATATAGGTATTTGTCACATGATTCATCAAGTGTGTATTTTTCCCTAAAGAAATGTTAAGTGGGGCTGTGAGGGTTGTCCACACCACTAATTAAAGGAGAGGATCCACAAAAATCCACATCTTTATCTACCTGCAATTGCTATACCTTACATTCTAAATATTATAGTGGTTTTTAACAATTTTGACTTGACTATAGGTATCTAGTCTTCTATCCAAGACGCGTGAAACACGATGATGACAAATATTTGGTTTATATATTGTGAAACTTATTTATAATACATTATAAAAAATACTAACATGTGATACAAATACAAAAATACAATTGACATACAAGTTGCAGAGTGAAAACTGGCGATATATGTTCTATCACATCATTAGAGTTACATTATATATTATAAAACTTTAAAACAAATGCAATATGCCAATATATAAAGATTATTATTAATACAACTTGGTGATTCTTATAGATACGACATCTTTTCCAATATTCTATTTAGACAAAATTAATGTTAGAAGAATCGTTTAACATGATCCATAGCCTTGGAAGTTTTTTAAAATTAACTTTTGTCACATGTGTATTTGACATAAATTTTTTTTTATTTAAAATGATACAAAAAATGTATGAAAATACTTATGATAAAATGATCAACTTTGACGTTTTCTAACATGTCATTCCTCAGTCCAGTAGTTGACGTTGTTTTTTGAAAAACGGTAAAGAGTATGAAAAAGTCGAACGAATGTTGTCATCTATCAGGACCTTCATGGTTGGTCAGACCGTGGACGTGCCACTACCATGAGATGGAGCTTATCTAGGGTCATGGATGCGCATTAGATTGACCGTCTCCATTTGGGTAACAAACATCACGTTGCCTACATCGAACTATCGAAGAAACATGGCCAAAACATCACTATTCACTAGTGCTATGTTTGCTATATATGCATGATTGAAGTTACGATCATGCAACTTGTTTAATATAATATACTAACATTATAGTTGCTAACCATCATGAATCTTTCTACAAAAGTGAAGAACACTTAACAAAATACTCCTTTGAAGACACTACATATTAGTAGATAAGGGTGTTTCTTTTTCTTTAATTATTTTATATATATATAAAACCACTAAATATTACACTATATAAGGATCGAACAAGTAACCTCCTTTTTCACACTCTTAACAACTTTAACATCCCACCAAAGTGGGAATGACCATCAATAGATGAGTTGCTTAGGTAAAAAAAAAACCTCACATTAGAAATAATTCGGTTTATTAAAATTACACAACAGGACAACTTAAGCCAACTCAAATTAAACATCAGATAAATAATGGTCGCTTTTAAAACACGTGATATCAAAATCGGGCGACGTGGCTAGGGGTGTTGTTACTAAAAGGTGAGCAAACCGGGTTTTTAAAGGAGCTGGAACCAGGTAGGAACTGATTTCGTGTTTGGTCAACAAAAGTAAAATACCAGGTTGGGTAGTAGCCGTTCCAGGTATGGTTGGGGTTTCGAGTGATTTTTTTGGGGTTTTTATCGGGTTTTGATCTAGTGGGGTTTAGGTTTTGACTGGATAGAGGTGGAATAGGTTCTGGCGAGTCTGGGAGAAACTGAAACATGGTTCCTACCTGCAGGTCGGGTAAAACCAGGTCGGCTCGGGTCCGGTACCGGGTTTTTATGCCCACCTCTAGACATGACTGGTGCTTTTAGCCTCTTATATTGCATGCTATCAGTTAGAAAACATGTTCTTTATTATCAAATTCTGGCTAATAAAGACTGTAATTCTCAAACTGAAAGTTTCACTTTGTTACACATACCACCACTTTTATCGAATGAACAAGCGCCAATAATCCACTATGATCAGTTCAACTCACAATTTAATCACTTAACAAATTACAACACTAAGAGCTATTTTTTGACTTGTGGTCTAAGCAATCCAAATCAAAAAAATAGAAACCATCAATGTTAAGCCATTACAAAATATTTCATACTTGACCAAACATCTTCACTTTGATCAACACAATGATACATGTAACAAATTCACTACACAAAAGCGTCAAAGTGGAATCATATAACAACAAAAAAGGGATTTTAAACATACTTTCTAAAGCTTAACCTCAACATCGACACCAGCCGGAAGATCAAGCTGCATCAACGAGTCAATGGTTTGTGCAGTCGGGTGTAGAATGTCTATGAGCCGTTGATGGGTTCGGATCTCGAAGTGGAATCTTGCATCCTTGTGCACATGAGGAGATTTAAGCACACAGTATATTCTCTTTTTGGTTGGCAATGGAAACGGGCCCCATGGTTTTCGCGTTTGTTGTTCTAGCAGCATCCAAGATTTGCTTACATGAATCCTCAATTAAAGGTACCCAGTATGACCTCAGTTTAATCCTTATTTTCTGCTTTGGTGCTATCTGAAATACAATAAAATTTGACATTGTGAAAATTGCATCCCAATTATTATGATCAAACCGCCTTACATGTGATCAAAGGTATCTATATAATTTCTTTGTATATATCTTATAGGTTTCTATCAGTTGTAGAAGCCACCGGTAGCTAGTCGGGCGGTGGAGTACCGACTAGCAATTATTCGGACAGGAAATTTTATATGTAATTTTTCAAAATAATTTTGAAAAATTCCATATGAATGCTCACATATATACTTCAAACATAAACAACTAAATGCAAACATAACAAATCAACTGAGAATATTATTGTTGGAGGTCCCACCTTCTAAATTTATTTTCTTCTCATTGACCTCTGCTAAAAAAATCTAACATTTTTAAGTTTTATTCGAATTTGAAATTGATGTTTTAGGGCTTTTCATAGGATACAAGTCGATTGACGTAAAACTTATCATAAAACGGTGTTTCAAATTACTTGATTTTTGTTAATTGGAAGTTCAAACAGCCGAATTGAACCACTGTTTCGTTGTTTAGAGCACCGTTTCGAGCTAAGTTTTACATCAATCGACTCGTATCCTCCTTCCGATGACCCTAAAACATCAGTTCGAAATTCGAATTAAAGCTTAACGTTGTTAAGTTTTTTTTTTTAACGAAGGTCCAGTGAGAATTTTTTCTTTTAAAAGGGGACCACAATTATCAGCAAATGACAAAAAGGTGGGATTAATAAAATCAATTTGCCAAAAATTAATCATTGCAACACTGATTTCTAGCATAACATACCTAAATATTAAGATATAAAATAAGCAAATCTGTAATTTTGTATATGATTTAATACATAAATAAAAAACCTGTATTTGCAACCTAAATAAGCTCTGTGGTTTAAAATTATAATAATGGTCTACTTCATTCTTGAAACCCACAATTTCATACAATACAAATCTCTAAAAACCCTAAATTTTGAAGAAAGCAAGTTAATAATAATAATAATAATAATAATAATAATAATAATAATAATAATAATAATAATCACAGGTAGCAAAATTACCTTATCCGAATCAGAAGTTTCGATGACCGTCGACGATTGAACATCTTCCGCCTCCAAAGCTTCAGGAGCTGCAAACACTCTGGTTGAAGAACACCGGGACGATTGAAACTGAATCTTTGGAACAAACGGGACGGCAGAAAAGCTGGGTTTTGATGAAATTGAGGATGAATTGCATAATGGGAACATGGGTGCTGCTAAAGATGTTGAAGTCGACATTTTCTGATTAGGGTTTTGGAATAATAATAATAATTTGCAGAATTAAAGTGAGACTGAGGGTGCGTTATCCACAGGGAGGAAGGAATGAGAGAAGAAAAGACTAAACCGGGTTTAGTTTCAAATTCATATATGGGCCGGTGGTCCTGTTTATATAAACCGGACTCATAACCCATTACACATTTACACATTACAACTAGGTCTTTTCTTCAATCGTTCTATTCGTTTAAACGCTTACTTACAAACGGGAACACATATCTAGGTACGAGTATTATGTCATGATTCACGTGACAGT
>NW_027500944.1:0-98046 GCF_021521415.1 Bidens hawaiensis
AAAAAAAATATAAAGTAAATGGGAATTGAAAGTCAACTATTCATGTATCACCATGACTTCTCGGATTTTCAATTCCAACAAACGAACATAAATAAAAATCGAAAGATCGCGGAATAAAACATAACATCATATACTGCGCAGGCGCGAGCATATTTGTAAATAACGAGTAATTAACAATAAGCGCGCAAACACGAGATTTCTCTCATGCGCGAGAGGGGACTTAAGTTTTCTAGGTCGTTACGTCTAACCACCTATCCTAAAGTCAACGAGCTCTGATACCAATCTGTCACACCCCGACCAAAGGCGGATTATACATCGGGGCGTCACATATTGTTTCATTACCCGTGACACTATTGGTGTCAATATTTATTAATACACATTTTATCGCGCTACGCGCAGCGAGGAAAACAAAGAACATAAATCAAACATAAATCATTATATTATAAAGCAAAGTATTCGATCAACATAAACTTGTCTTGATACATTTTAATCTAGGTCCAAAATAAAAGAAAACTTCCTACGTGTCCACAAGCTCCAAAACAGCTACTGCAAACCTGAACATGTGTTAAAATAAACGTCAAACACTTGCGTGTTGGTGAGAGATCAAGTTTAATGCAATACAGTAAAACTGCGCGCAACACGTGTATGTCTAGAGTTTAACAAGGGTGTAATCAGATTGTGATCAAGCCTAAGATAGATCATAGCTCATAGTTCAATCCGTGCTCCCAATTGAGCACAAAAACGAGAAAACATACTGTGCAAGTGTAAACAAAGAAAACCGTAAACGATTGGTCTCCCGTGTTCATCCAATGGATCCATGAAAACTTCGGAATAGGCCGAACAAAGCGGTTAATGATACACACATACAAATAACAGCCAAGTAAACATCCTCAACACATGGGACACTGCGCGACTAAAGTTCATAAACAGTTTAAGACTAAGTATGTATAAACACATGAACATCCCAAAACATTAAAAATAAAAAGGGATTAGGTACGAGATAACTCACATGATAAACGGTGCGATGAAGATAAATAAAGCAAGAACCAAACAAGCAAGTTAACCTATAAGTAAAGATTATTGGTTTAACGATTGGTTTTAGTGTCTTGATTATAACTAACCATAGGTAATATGCATCGATTTACTTAAACAAATTATAAACATTTACTAACCGAGATCTGGGCAGAAAAGAAAAGAAAGAAAAACAGAGGCAAGGAGAGCTGGAGTTATGTTGACGGCTACGCTGCGAAGGTCTTCAGCAGGGAGAAGGAGAAGAGATTAAGTGTCTGTGTGTGAAATGTTAAAGAAAAGGCCGGGTATAAATAGGCAAACCCTAGGGAACACAATCCTGGAAAAAGGGGAAAATATCTCACCAAATCTAAGCAAAAGATATGGCAGCAGGAAAAGGGGAAAAAGCTGTCAGGTTACTGTTCACAGCACATGGGATATGTCAGGCAAACACTGTTCAAGGTAAGGAAAAGAAGATCTCAAAAGATATTGTCAGTCACCTTTTTCTGTCAACCAATAGGATTGATGCGCATGCTGCGCCGAAAGCAACTTTTTAGACAAAGCAAGTTAGGTCAACAGCACAAAAGATACGATATCACCAAAGGTAAACGGCTGGATAAATCAAGATAAGAGACACAAGACTTAGCGCGAGAAAGCTGAGTGCGCGAGCGCGAAGGCACACACAGAAGGCTGACACAGACAAACCTTAGCGCGCTGCGGGAAGAACCACAAATCCTTAGCGCGTCGCGGAACGAACTGATCCTTAGCGCGTCGCGGGAAGAACATAAATCCTTAGCGCGTCGCGGAACGAACTGATCCTTAGCGCGTCGCGGGAAGAACATAAATCCTTAGCGCGTCGCGGGAAGAATTACAATTCTTAGCGCGCTGCGAGAAGAACTACAATTTACAGCGTGTCGCGGGAGGATCTACAATTCTTAGCGCGTCGCGCGGAGAAGTATCATTCTTAGCGCGCCGCGGGAAGAACTATAGTTCCTAGCGCGTAGCGCAGGAACAGTCAATCTTCACGCAGGCTTCCTTGTAAGGAGTTTAGCGCGTGGAGCTGCGCAGACATCCTTAGGCGGGAAGAGCCAAAGGACAAGCAAGGAGTTAAGAGAAAAAGGGGTTCAAGGCTCAAGGGTTAAACAAAAGGGGGGGGGGGGGATGGCGACAAGAGAAAAGAAGGCGGGACGGCGGAAAGAAAAGAGAAGAAGAGGAAGGAGAGGCGGAAGGAACATTTTAAAAATATATATATATACATAAAGATTTATTAAAGGTTAGATTTATAAAGATTATAATTGATTTTTAAATCATA
Source organism: Bidens hawaiensis (assembly GCF_021521415.1). Lineage (NCBI taxonomy): Eukaryota > Viridiplantae > Streptophyta > Magnoliopsida > Asterales > Asteraceae > Bidens > Bidens hawaiensis. The sequence continues at coordinate 2,321 of NW_027500944.1, forward strand.
AAAAGAATCGGATCAGAAAACGGGTATCTGGGTCGGGTCGGATTCGGGCAGATGTTACAACTACCCCAGTTACCCAAGCTGGGGCAAGTGCAGTAAATAATCGCTCACTGGGATTCACCGATACCTAGTTAGAGAAACGAACAAGACTCCCCTGCCAAACACTCGATGAAGTTAAGGCATGGGCGGAGGCACGTCAAAAGGAATTCCAAGCTGAGTTGGACGAACGCTTGCGTTCCGTCCAACAGGCTGACGAATTCGAAGAATACTTGGACGATGACTCGGAGGAATCCGACACCGACGCGAACCCTCGCCATAGGGCAAAAGGGAAGCGTAAGGAAACGGACTCCCAACCGAGAAGGCATTTTGGAGAAGCCTTCAAACCAAAAAACACAGGTGGAAGTCCACGTGACTTCTCCAAAACATTCAGACCAAACGTTGCAAATGCGGGAACGTCCAAATTTGCAAGGGACATTGCGGAAGCAATTGCCCCAAAAAGTGCCAAACAAATGTCCAGCATAGGCACATATGATGGTATATCTGACCCAGATGATCATTTGAACAGATTCATAGCGGGGGGCAACCGTCAGTAGTTGGACGGAACCTACGTGGTGTTACATGTTCCAAATGACGCTTGTTGGGGCTGCTAGAGCGTGGTTCGATCGTCTACCGGTCAACCACATCTACGACTGGGCAGACTTCCAACAGAAGTTTAGCCAACACTTCAGCCAGCAAAGAAAGTATACCGAGGAACAATGGACAATCCTCAAATGCATTCGAGAGGAAGATGAATCTTTGCTAGACTTCATCACTCGCTTCAACTCAAAGAAGCTTAGTCTGGGTAATATCAGCGAAGATCTTGTTCGCGCTGCTTTCATCCAGGGCGCGAATGACCCAGAGCTCATCCGCACCTTAACGGGTAAAGATGGCATGCCATCCACATGGGATGCCATCATGACAGCAGCTAAACGCTTTGCGGAAACGGAGAAGCAACTGGGTAGAGATCTCCCACAGAGCACAAACCTCTACACCCAGAAAACAAGAGAAGACAACGTCCTTACCGCCCGATTAAACAAAAAGCGGAAGCTAGGCATTTGGCAGTCAAGGGTAAACTTTGACACCTCATCCGGCTTGCAACATCGGTTAGGCGGAAGGGGTAACGTACAGTCGAACCAGAACTCCAGATGGACGCCGCTCACCAAAAGCGTCACCGAGATATTCGCCACTGAGGAGCTCCCATGGCCAAAGCCTCCAATAATCCGACATCGTCCCAATGCTGATCGAAGCAAATACTGTGACTTTCACAGGACAAAAGGCCACAACACCGAAGAATGCATAGACGTAAAGGACATGGTCGAAGCATTTGTCAGAGATGGGACGCTCGCGCACCTCGTGGCGCAATGAACGCTGAGCAGGCTGATGCGTGTTGAACCCCAGCTGGGGAAAACACGAATAAAATTCCAGCTTCAATGTGGAGACTACATGCTGCGTAAAGAACGAGATCCCGAACCAGGTGCGTATCGGCTCGATGGCACTCCCATCCCAACAACATGGAAGGGAGCTCGATTACACAGTTTGCATGTAGATCAATTCCAAATTTGTAAAGAAAATGCCAAGAGCCACTTCTAATGGAAATGATTCTCCTTAGAGCATCGACGCTGATGATTTTACATTTATACTTTATGAACTATCAACACTGATGACGGTCTTCACCGCATACATAAGTGTAAAAGTCGTTGCATGGGGAAGGCGGCAAAACCCGCATAAACCCAAAAAACGGCAAACCTTCATGCAGGTCAGTTGAAGGGGAAAAGTTCAGTCATCCCACTAAATGAAAGTGCCGGCCTATCCGCATGAATCATGATAGAGGAAACTGAACACTAACCTATTAACAACCGCGCGTCGAACGGTTAATTTATTCAACACTAATATGCCGGTTTTCACCGCATAATTACGTGGGAAGTCGTTGGTTGGGGAAGGCGGCAAAACCCGCATAAACCCAAAAAACGGCAAACCTTCACGCAGGTCAGTTGAAGGGGAAAAGTTCAGTCATCCCACTAAATGAAAGTGCCGGTCTATCCGCATGAATCATGATAGAGGAAACTGAACACTAACCTATTAACAACCGCGCGTCGAACGGTTAATTTATTCAACACTAATATGCCGGTTTTCACCGCATAATTACGTGAAAAGTCGTTGCATGGGGAAGGCGGCAAAACCCGCATAAACCCAAAAAACGGCAAACCTTCACGCAGGTCAGTTGAAGGGGAAAAGTTCAGTCATCCCACTTAATGAAAGTGCCGGTCTATCCGCATGAATCATGATAGAGGAAACTGAACACTAACCTATTAACAACCGCGCGTCGAACGGTTAATTTATTCAACACTAATATGCCGGTTTTCACCGCATAATTACGTGGGAAGTCGTTGGTTGGGGAAGGCGGCAAAACCCGCATAAACCCAAAAAACGGCAAACCTTCACGCAGGTCAGTTGAAGGGGAAAAGTTCAGTCATCCCACTAAATGAAAGTGCCGGTCTATCCTCATGAATCATGATAGAGGAAACTGAACGCTAACCTATTGACAACCGCGCGTCGAACGGTTAACTTATTCAAGAGAATTTCTAACAAAAGGATGAGGAAAACCTACACGCAGGTCAGATATAGGTAAAGTTTAGCCATCCTACTAAGTGCAAGTGACGGTCATACCCGCACAATCACGAAAGAGGAAGCAAAACTTCAACCTATTATCTACCACGTTCAAAGGTTAACTTATCCTAAACACTTAGAAATTTCAAAAAAGATGAGGAAAACCTCCACGCAGGTCAGATGGTAAAGTTTAGCCATCCTACTAAGTGCAAGTGACGGTCCTACCCGCACAATCACGAAAGAGGAAGCAAAACTTCAACCTATTATCTACCACGTTCAAAGGTTAACTTATTCTAAACACTTGGAAAATTGCTAATTTAAACTAAAGTATGCAAGTCATATAACGTTTATAAAGCAAGGAATCCAGAGAAAATAGCGGTCTTACCCGCACAAATATTTATATTTCACAATGATTCATTACAAGAATGGCCGGGTAACTACCCGCCTACAAGAAAATAAATCTATGCAAGCTAAATCTATCCTAGCAGTGGGAAGGGATCTTCAGGATCAGGCTTCAGGGCCACTTCCACTTGGACCAGCACCATCAGTAGAGCGTGGCAGTTCAAGGAAAGCTTTAAGGATAGCCAGCCCATCATCAGCAGCAGCAACTTCGTTTACCTTCTCCACCACCGGATGCGGGAAGGCGGCATACTGATTCACTGCTTGGTCGTATACAGCTTCAGTATCTACATCAAATAAAGGGAAGTTGGAAGGCGGGATGCCTTTCTCAACGAACCCTAGACCAAGTAGGAAACCGGCCTTTTCCCCATCCTCATGAGAAGCGTTGAGGGCTGCGCTCATAGCATCGTCATAAGACGTCTCAGTGAAGACTCGATGCACAACCTACAAAAGAAAATATACAAGTATCAGAACCTTTTCTATTTACAAAGAAAAGCGTAAAGACATGAAAAGCTTACCTGAGACAACGCTTCTCGAAGAAGCCATTCCTTGGCAACCAGAGCTTCTTGGAGGGCGGCTTGAGCTTGGGTACAGGCGCGTTCGGCTTCACTTTTATTAAGGTTGGCAAGCAACACTTCCTTTGCAGCAGCCTCTTCGACACCTTTTAGCTTCCGTTCAGTGTGGTCAAGCACGCCCATCTGGTCCAGGATTTCTTGGAGCTTCTTCGCGTCCTCCATCGCCAAGGCATCATGAGCCTGCTGGAGAGCCTCTAATTTGGCTTTAAGTTCTTCATTCTCCAGGCGTAGAGGCTCAGCAACAGCTTCAGCCTTGGTGGCCCTTTCAGTTGCGTTCCTAGCAGTTTCCTTAGCCAGCCGAAGCTGTTCATTAACAGCTTGGGCAGCCTTGGAGCGAGCCTCGAGACGGGCCTGAACCTCAACTTCAAGGGCCTTGAACGCCTTCTCCTTCTCCGCCGCCGCGGCGGAGAGCCTCCTATTCTCCTCCCGGACAGCCCGCGCCTGAGCTACTTCCTGAAGGCGAGCTGCTTTTAACTTGTCGTTTTCACGACAAAGCAGAGGAGAACCCGAAGCTCATTGCTTAGCCTACCCTCCGGTAGCTAGCCATGGCTTCCCCCAACGCACCACTAGGAGCAGCGTGACGAGCCCACTCCACGCACTCCACAGGGGTGCGAAGGGTTGTTCCTCGGCGAATGTTCCATCGTGGAACATACACTTCATTGGAATCCGACACTGCAAAAAACAAAGAGCAGTTAGGAAAAGATGATTGAAAAATATAAAACAGGCCAAAAGAACCCCACGCACCTGTAGGGTCAATAACAGGCCGATAGCCGCCGAACCCATCACCTGAACCCAAGGGAAATCCATCCAAGAGGTCAGGCAGATGGGAAGGTGGCAGAGGTTGGCGATACGCCCCATGCATACCTGAAGGATCGCCGTCGTTGCCGATGACGGAGGAGGCATGGTAAAGGCCGCCGCGGCCGCCGCGGTCGCCGCTGCGGAATCCGCAGCAAAAGTAACCACCGGCTCGGTGAAAGATGCGGTAAAAATGGCACTCACAGCCGGCGGTGACGTCATCACAGCTGGAACAGTCGGCTCAAAGGAGTGAGCAACTGAACCAGCGGAAGCAGGCGCAGGCGCCTGGGTCGTCGCCTCAGGTAGGCTGACCAAGCCTACCGTCATTGGCGGAGGGGTACTCCTCTGCGCTCCACCCTGGAATGCATCAACATCCACGCCTGCACAAAGAAGATAAGTATTAATGATGGAAAACTATGAAGTTAAAGATAAAGGAAGTTTGTACTTACGGGTTTTCTTGAGCCTAAAGGTACGGAGAGGCGGGGACGAACCCGATGGAGCCGGCCTCTTTGCGCCGCTCACCGTCGTCTTCTTGGGCTCTCCGGAGGTGACAGTCGCAGCCTCCGGAGCGGTGGTCTTATCACCACCGGGATTCCCCGCCACCTCTTCTCTCTCGGTCTCCGAATCAGACCGAGGCACCGGATCGGCAGTGGAGGCCACCTTCTCCTTCCCCTTCCCGCCGGCAGCCTTCTTCTTTCGCACCAACGGAGGACCATCTGCGGATTCCTCATCAGAACATACGATTAGAGGAATTCCAGCAGAGGTTTCAACATTGAGGGGTCGAGGGTTGAATAGCGCCTTACCTGGCCGCCTGGCGCTAAGGATCTCGTGGCCTAGCGGGTAGACCTCCACGAACCGATCCGCCGTTTGTTCTAGGATGGGCAACTCGTTCTCGTCTAGAGCGCGAGTACCCATCCGAGCGGGACCGTCAGCCTCCCGCGGGTACATGAGCGACTGCAAGTCGTTCCCCTCTGAAATAAACAGGAAAAAAGTTAGAAGAGATTCTAAATCAACAAAAAGAAACAGAGCATACCGTAAGGAACAGAGTTCGAACCGTATTCAAGGACGATTGGGATCTTTTGCGCATCCGCCTCCTTCCACACCCGGCTCATCCCCAGCATCACCATCCCGGACTCCGCAAACCGGTAAACCGGAGATTGGACTCGGGATATCTTCGAAAACCATTCCGCCTCCTCGTAGTTGGAGGCGTGAAGGCTGGGAAGTGCTTGCCCGTTCTTGAATTTCATGGCAAGGGGGATGGCGTGAGCGGAGATGTAGAAGAACTCCCGCTTCCACGAGCGAAGACTGCGCTCGGTTGCGCAAATCTTCAAACCCTTAATCCGGGTTATCAACGTATACCACCCCTGGATGCACCTCCAAGTGTAGAAGGTCATCAGGCGGTCAACATAGGGCTCAATGCCCAGAATCCGGCACACCCACTCGAAGTGCCGAATCTTGGCAATCGCCATCGGGTGCACCTCGGTCAGGTGCACACCGTGCCTCTCAAGGACACGGTAAACAAACTTTGTCAATGGGAACCTAAGATTCCCATAAACAAAGAATGCAGCATATACCCCGATCTTGCCTCTGGGGGCATCGTACACCGTCTGATGGGGTTCAGGAAACTCAGGCTCGAGAGACTCGAGCATGAACTTCCTGACGACGTACTGATACAGATCGACAGGCAGAGCACACTGGCACTCGCCAGCAGTACTCTTGTCATCGGCTGTAGATTCGAGATCAAGAGACGACATCTTGCAAAAGAAAGAAGAAAACGATTTCAAGAGAATGCTCGACTGAAAGATGAGTATTCGCCGGAAATCGTTCTGAAGATGAAGAGAAGAGTGAAAGTGTGGATTACAAAGAACCCTCTCCCCCTTTATATACTAATCGCAATTAATGCGATGCATTTAATGCGGAAGAGAGAGAAATCGAAGGTGCAATGAAACTATGACACGTGGCAAAGAGCAAGCTGGCAACAGCTGTTGACAGGACGCATACCATTAATTTCGCGGCCACGCGCCCGAAAAATCGCGCCCACGCGCCTGAAAAAGCGTCTGGAATGACCATGTACTGTCACGTCACCATAACTTCCTACACGTCCTGACACAGTCAGAAGAAACCGTCGCACGACGTTTCAGAGGTTTGGACTGTTCTTATCCTTTCACCAACTCTTCGAATTTCAAAATTCAAAAAGATTCAAAAGTAAGCGGGAAAATACCCCTTACCTTGGCAACAAAGTAACCGTAAGACGGATGCGGGTACAGTGTTAAGGCAAAACCCTTCACATACCTAGCACCCGCAGGGAATTGAAGCCAAGAATACCTGGGCAACCAAGTAACCGTAAGACGGATGCGGGTACAGTGTTAAGGCAAAACCCTTCACATACCTAGCACCCGCAGGGAATTGAAGCCAATACCTTGGCAACCAAGTAACCGTAAGACGGATGCGGGTACAGTGTTAAGGCAAAACCCTTCACATACCTAGCACCCGCAGGGAATTGAAGCCAATACCTTGGCAACCAAGTAACCGTAAGACGGATGCGGGTACAGTGTTAAGGCAAAACCCTTCACATACCTAGCACCGGCAGGGAATTGAAGCCAATACCTTGGCAACCAAGTAACCATAAGACGGATGCGGGTACAGTGTTAAGGTAAAACCCTTCACATACCTAGCACCCGCAGGGAATTGAAGCCAAGAATACCTCGGCAACCAAGTAACTATAAGACGGGTGCGGGTACAGTGTTAAGGCAAAACCCTTCACATACCTAGCACCCGCAGGGAATGGACGCCAGGAATACCTTGGAAGTAAAGTAACCGTAAGACGAGCGCGGGTACAGTGTTAAGGCAAAACCCTTCACATACCTAGCGCTCCGCAGGGAATTGAAACCAAGAAGGATCTTCTGGGCAATGCTTGCGGAAACGGAAATAACATCCCCGCATAGCGGGAACGTCGAGAACTACGTTGTTTGAAGCTCCAGGATGGAGTTGGTGGTTTTAACATAATTGATCACTATGTTCAAAACTACCAAAACCTCATGGAGAATCCACACAAGTGGGACTCAACGCTCCTGACTTGCGAGGAGGTTACAGACCTACCCGCATCATACCCAAAGATCAAGCAGGAAAGTCGGGAATTTCTGCAAGTGACAAGGACTTCCGCGGGAAGAATCCCCATGGAAAACCTTAAAAAACCCTTTTCAAAACCCTTTGCTTAAGTCCAAAAGTTCACCTCACTTTATTAAACACTCATGAGAAGAACATTGGACTGGGGGGACTTGAAGAGGTAGGTCCCAGCAGAGCCCAGTTGGACCCGCAAGACTCACCTTGAAAAGGGACGTCTGCGCAGAAACCAACTGGATCCGCAGGACCAACCATGCTCAGAGACGTGACGTCCTTACGCGCAGTACGCAAGCTGTTCCCGCAGGAAATGCCTCCCAATGGTGAAGGACTCTGCCTGTTCCCGCAGTTGCGGATACAAGCCAGCAGGGAAGGCCACCCGCGCAGCAAGGCTACACGCACAAGGCACTTAGCTCTCAATCACTCAGTGTCACCTGAAGGAATGAGCAAAGCCGGGAACAATCCCGCACAAGGGCGGGAGGGGGAATACTCCCGCCCAAATAAGCCAGTCCGTACGATACGGGAAGATCTTTTGTACTGTACCTGACGAGGTATGGGCAAAAGATCTGACTAAAGATACGACAGCTTATTGACAACAGTATGGCGAGCAGCATGCTCCTGTACTGTATGTCACTATTAGCCGCTGCCTACTCACCAACTCCTGTCATACCAAGTGCATAGCCGGCAGTTATTGGAAAAGGAATAGTACACAGTAGGCCTGGTCACTATCAGCCGCTGCCTACCCACCAACTACCAGCAGGGCACGTGCGTAGGCCACAGTTGGTATAACAGGAATACTATTCAGCAGGCCACACCTCCTTGGAAACCTACCTTCGGCTATAAATACCACAAATGGTATGACCATCTCATCTCATCATATCTTATCACATTATCATCATATTATACCTGATATCTGCTCTAGCAATCTCTTAATATACTTTTATATTTAAAGAGCAATCTAGTCTGATTCTCACGCCGGAGGGTGGTCACAAGGAGGAACCCCCCCCCCCCTTCTCAGTGACAAGCTCACGGTGTCTGTTTTGCAGGTTATCAGAAGAACCATCTTTGTCGGGTCTAACCCCTCGTGGGAAACATATATCTAACCCCCATGTTACCCGTAATCTGCCCGGGGTCTGGTTAGTGTTTCTTCACTGTATATGTAGGCTAATGAAAACCGGTAAGGTATAATTTTGATATTGATCATGTATAAAACTACGATACAGATAAATACAATAAAACATAATTATCAAACTTTAATAACATATTCTCTAATAGTTTAGGCTCTTAAGTCTATTTGTGCTCGATAATGAAGGTCATGTTCATTTACTTTTAGGTTCAAGTGTGTTTGAACTCGGCTTAATTCATGTTTGGGGAGCCGAAATGAGGCGGCTTGGCTCATGTACCCTGGTTTTACCGAATAGCCAGGTTTTTGCTTCTTCAATTATTTTTGTTTTAAGATTTGAAGTGTATATAACACAAAAGATTAAATTACAATAGATAGGTGGGTAAACAGGCAACAAGCTACGCCACCACCCTTTTTAAATGGCAAACTCAATCCTACTGAAAACCCGATCCTAAACCGGCTTATGAGATCCACTTTCCCAAAATTGTATTATTTTACATGGGCAAAACTATAATGTTTTAAAGATTGATGTTAAAAATATATAGAAAATTTAATGTGTACGATGTCGTTTGGTAGACATTGCATTGTATGTGCATGCTAGCCACGTCATCTTTGTTAGCATTTAGGTCCCACATAATTACCGTAGATGCTAGCGTGTGATTTGTGGCAGCATGTCTACCGTTAGATTAAATTTAATAGATGAGAAAACCACCGTTGGATTCACCAGTCGGGTAGGGCCCACGGTCTTCAATGTTGTGTCAAGACTACCGTACTGCATCCTACGTTGAATCAACTGTCCCATGTAACGTGCTAACATAGGAACATGCCCTTGTTACAACTTTTTTTAATTAGATACGATAGCTATTTTATTTTATTTTATTTATTTTATAATAACAAAATGTATTAATTTCAATGCAGGGTGCCATGTAGGAAAGTGGGCGGGATTAGGTTCACAATCAACGGTTTCCGTTACTTCAACTTGGTTTTAATCAGTAATGTTGCGGGTGGAGGCGATATCCAAAAAGTGTGGATCAAAGGCACGAAAACTAGATGGATGAGCATGAGTCGTAACTGGGGGGCAAAACTGGCAATCTAACGCAGTTCTCATTGGTCAATCATTGTCTTTTAGAGTCACAGCTAGTGACAGACGCACCTCCACCTCATGGAACATTGCACCGGCAAACTGGCAGTTCGGTCAAACCTTCTCCGGAAAGAATTTCCGGGTCTAAGGAGAAACCGAATTTCCTATTTTACCCTTTTAGGAAACTTGTTTTAGTTTTGTTGTTGAATGTTGTTTTGTGATTTTTAGTGAGGTTTGATTTTCTTAGGGTGGTGTAAGTTAATATGTGGAAAGATGGAGGGTAGAATAGTCATGTTTGGAAACTTTTTCAATTTTCCGGACATTTAGGGTTTGTGTTCGGACATTTAGGGTTTTTGTTTAGATTTGGCTTGAGGTGGCTGCATAAAAGGTGTAGCCCACAGCAAATGCTGCTAAAGGTTTTAGTCAAAAAGTGGTGTTTAAGATTTTTATTTAACTTTTGTATTTTGTGTTTAAGGACTGAAGTGTATCTAGGGTTTGTGTTAGTGTGTTAGTAATTACATCTTGTAAGTTAGCGAAACAACTACTTAAATATATTTGGTTTGTATTCGTTGATGGATTCATAAATTTTTCTTGTGTTGTTTAATGAGAATGGGCTGTGTAACAAACGATAAAATCAAAAATGTTATTTAAGAAAAAAGATCACAAAAAAATACGCTTTGTTTGAACTAACTTAGTGATTCTTTTATGGAGTCCATAGGCCAAACTCCAAAGTGATAGAATGTGCAATTATCAAGTTAATTTTCGTATTTTCTTTTTGGCACGTCTCAGTATATTATATTAACTCGTTTTTTCTAATTTTTTCCGTGCTTATTTGAAATTACTCCCTTGACCTAATGGATTTATGAATAAAACCAAGAGACACAGTTTCAAGTTAAATAAGTCACAATTTATTATATAAAGTGACATTTTGTGATATACGCGTGTCATGTTATTTACTTCTTTTGAGCGAAGTGACGCTAATGCATGTTAGGGTTATTAAAGTGCAATAGATATATATCTTATATCATTGTATTCCATCAACAGTAAAAAACGATCCAATTATAATAAAAAGGTAGATAAGCATGCGACAAGTTATACCGTGGCCCCTTTTGAATGGCTTATTAATTTTAAAAGATAACATCTTGTATGACTTATATAATCTAAAAAGATATTACTACTTATATAATATAAGAGGAATATAACAAAGTCCTCTTTTTCTTTATTAATAAAAGGTACACAAATGAAAAAGGGGTGGAATACTGGAATATGGTTGAAAATTTGAATTTAATTCTTTTCTTGTCAAAAAGGATGTAAATTTGTGGCGCCATGAAAAAAAGGGAGGGAACTAGTTTAATTTTCTAGGTTAAAGTTAACCACAAGATGTTACGTTATGCTTTTTTTGAAATAACGTGTAAGCATGAGGAAAATTGTAGGCAAGTAGTCCCATGTGGGGAACGAAATCATAGCCATCGTGGAAATCTTCCAAAAGAAACTTACAATAATTTCTAAAAACCAATCTCAAGAAATTCTAGCCATATTTTCAAAAGGTTGAATCGCGATCCCAAACGCGATTTTATATGTAAAAGATAAGCTAAATTTATCCGGTGATAAATACATTGAGAACTTGAGACAATTGTCATGTCCAACTAACTAACATTATATGAAGATTTTTTTAGATAAATCATGTATTTGACTATTTGTAGCACATGGGTATAATTGACTTTTACCCGTTCCTCCTATGTATGGATTATAGTTTTTTACACAACTCGATTATGACACAAGGATAATTAGATTTGGGTAGCCATATGGCCCATATCTAGCTATTTGATAAACAAGTCGTGTTTGGATTGAGCTATTTAGTTAAATTGGTCAGGTTTGGGTTGACTTAGAAAACCTATTTAACTAAATAGGTCAATCCACTAATCCATCTTTTCAGAAAGCCAATCAATCCAATTCACATGTTTACATCTTTAATTCTTTATTATTTCCCGTCAATCCGTTTGACACATTTAGACAAATGTGTCAAACATGTCGTGTTTAGATTACACGAATTTAAATGTATGCGGGTTAAGGGTGATGCTTTTGGCATGATTAAAAAATATGAATCGTTCAACCCGTCAATCTGACATAACATTCGTGCTCTGAAATAAAAAAAAAACAGCAAATTGGAAAAATAAACTCGTGAATTTTTATGGGCCTAAACACGCCTTGACTTTTGAGGCCTAACAGACTAACACAGCAACACACTATTGGGCAAATTCAAGATGTATGGGCTTCTTATGTTGCCTTTTGTGTTGTAAATATTTTAAAAGCCTGTTGAGTTTAATTGGGCTCATTGCATGCTAGCCCATACATGATTTTTTATTTATAGTTTTATACCATTTTGCGTGTTTAATTTTCTAAATTGACGTTGATTTATTGATATTTATTGCGCGTGGTTGGGGACATAAATTATGACCCATAATTCAAACATGTCATATATTTCATCTCCATAAGTTAATATGATTAATAATTATTGATGCTTTGATTCAACTTCACCAAGGTATTAACATGTCTCTTATAAATTAAGGACAATAATCCTCAATGATGTTCAATTACATGTTTCATGAGTTTTTTACCAAACTAGTGTAGTTGGAAAAAATATTTACTAATTTAGTGTAGTTTGAAAAAACTCTTAATTGATTGGGTTATATGTTAATTGTTATAATCAAAATTAAAAATATGACACAACTTCTTGCCGTGGTCTTACCCTTATGCCATTGCGCCCTTTTCACGCCCTTGTGTGGCTGTGTGTCACACCCAAGATGCCCAACAACGGTTTTCACAATAATGGTTTAACCAGTTGCATTTTCCCGCACTATAGCAACTAAATGTGAATAAAAGAGTAAAGTTGTGATATGACTAAAAAGATATTGTCAAATGCTTAATTGAAAACGATAAGATAAAAATGAATATCATTATTGATTTCGATAACACCAATTTTGTTCAGTTGCAATCAATTAGGTCCGTCATGTTACCAATAGAGTACCAATACTAACGAATACCGGTACCAGTTCCAGTGATAGCGATATCATTACCAGTTGTGTTCGATCTGAATCAGTTTGGTCCGTCACAGTTTCGATACTTGTATAACTTATGATACCAAAAAGAAAAAATTGAATATGATTGTTTTCAGCAAATTTATATAGAAATATTTAGAAAAAAAAATATCTACAAATATCCAATGGGAGAGTCGTAGAGATACCCTGATTTAGACTTCACATGTCTGGACCCAAAAAGGCAAAAACACATTGACTTCTAAGTTCTAAATATCTTAACTTCCCACTTGTAAAGGTATTACTTTGGTGACCACTCCCGCTAGGAGATTTTCCAAGTCTCATATGTGCTCCTAAAGTAACCATAATATGACAAGCTAGTTATGTACTGATTTTATGTATGTGTAGTTGAGCTAAACAACAAATTGTTAATGAAAACTAAGAAACTCGTCAAATTGATTCTGTTCCATTCTTCAAAGTATGGAAAATGCTCGCCGTCCAAACCGCTTGCAGCTCGCTTGGAAAATGCTCGCTTGTTTTTTCGCTCGATTATAACGAGCTGCTATGCTCGGTTCGGTTTGTAGACGAGCCAAGCAAAGGTATGCTCTGTTCGGTTCGTCTCGAATATTTTTAATTAATTTTATATACAATTATATTCCTATCCCGTCAACTTTATAGTTTCGTTAGTTCGATTCAAGTTTTCGGAATAATAGAAGTTTGTTTACATGTTCATTATATTTCACTTCAAACTTCAATCTCCTATAAATTTACAACTTATTACGCGTTTGTCTAAAAACTACTAATTTATTTACAAAATATATTATTTACAGCCTTTAGACATGTTTCTTATTGATATTTTTAGAGTGAAAAAGAAATAAAAAATGCACGATTCGATTTTGGCTCGTTTCAATTTTCGCTCGGTTTGAATTTCAGTCGTTCGGTTTGGTTCGGTTTGGTTGTAAACGAACCAAACAACGAATAAGCCTTCGCTCGATTAGGCTTAGCTCGTGAAGAGCCCTACTTCAAAGTGAGCTCATGAGAATAATAATATAAAAAAGTTATAATGAACAACCATGCAAAAGTCACCAGACATTTTAAAACTAAAACTCCATAAATTTCACAAAGGTAACCAGCAAGTTATGTTTTCAGACAAATGTGACATTCAAGTAACTTCTTATGTTTCTTTTTGCGTTATAAATATTTCATATTTGTACATATATATAAATAATGAAACATGGAGTTTTTTTACCAAACTAATGTAGTTGGAAAAAATATTTACTAATTTAGTATAGTTTGAAAACTATTTACCAAAATAGGTGTTTTCTTGAATTTTTTTGCCTCTCTCCTCTATTAATTGGATAAAACTTAATTCTCATTATTCATTACTAATTCACTAAAATATAAATCTTACACTTTTTTATTTTGTTTTAAAAACCTTTTAGTGTGATGTTTTATTGTTTTATATATACACACACACTCGATAATTATTTTTGAAGATGGGCACAGTCGACTAATTAAGAATGCAAAATTTTATTTTTAGTTTGGTATACAATTTCTTATTCTAAAATTAATAATCACTAATAATTTATATTGGCTTTTTTTTAATAAAAAAACTAGCAGATCGAGTAAAGGGATAAATTAGTTATTTTCTTCTTAAAATAAAGACTAGTTAAAAAGATAAAAGCTAAATTAAATTATTAGTTATTATTATTTTTTCGTTTATTACAGTTAGAATAAGAAATTGTATACCAAACCAAAAATAAAAATTTGTCTTCTTAACTAACCAGGCTGCACCCATCTTCAAAAATAATTCTTGTATAACATCAATACTACTACTAATAATAATAATAATAATAAGTAAATACATATAATAGTAATAATAATAACTAAATAAAACCTAATAATAATAATAATAACACCACGCTAGCTAAAAGGTATAAAACAAAATAAAAAAAAGTGTAAGATTTATATTTTAGTGAATTAGTAATAAATAATGAGAATTAAGTTTTATCCAATTAATAGAGAAGAGAGGCAAACAAATTCAAGAAAACACCCACTTTGATAAATAGTTTTCAAACTACACTAAATTAGTAAATAATTTTTCCAATTACACTAGTTTGGTAAAAAAACTCCATTAATTCACATTTCACCTCTTCACAATTCACAATACATGTGCTTTAGGTGTAAAATATACAATTAACCAAACATCTATGTGACACTATTTTGTTTTTCACATTCCACACTATCATAACACATTATTAAAAAAGAAAATACCGTTAGGTATATATAGATCATAAATATCTTAAAAGAATATTCTGTATTTATAATTTACAAATAATGTATATAGTAACCAACAAGTTATTCTTAATTAAAGTTTTAGTCAAATATTTGCCTAATCTTCAAATCACGTCACCAACCCCAACCTCCTTCACGTTCACCAATCGCCAACCACTAACCAAGGTCCCCATTTACAATTTCTTTTCCTTCTTTTTTTAACATCGTTTCAAACTAACCCTAATATCCGAATAAGTCTTCTTAAAACAGGATATCAAGTTGTCAACCGTTTATATGGATTTGGATGTTATCAATTTTGAAACACACTACTGTGGAAAAACCGTTTTGAATCAGGTTTCCAACTTGAGACTATAAGATTTCAATTCCTAACCATCACTTCGATTATATTAACCAGAAGGTTAGTAAAACAACATATAGATATTTTTTTTTCTAAATTTTATATTTTTCTATTTTCTTTTCAAAACAAAATATAAATATGTTAGTAGTTTTAGTCATACACTCTTTTGATATAAAGGTCTTGTGACCTAACAAGAACTCTTAAATTTTAATGTTTCTAGCCATTCAACTGACTCCAGCTCGTCCAAACAAAAAGGACGTAACATGAGTCAAAGTGAATGTTTCTTCTCGCAGGGCTGACTCTCGTTTGGAAGTTGGAACAATTAAATACCCTATAAATGAGCTATAGGCTAAATTCACCACACGGGGATACACTCGTCTTTCAATCCGGAAAAAAACCTAATCTAGTGCCAACGCCCGTGAACACTCGCCCGAAGGCATGACATTGCGATGAGATAAAACTCGTTTAGTTCAAGATCCAATTAGTGAAAGTCACCTAATCACCTATTCTCTCATCATCACCTAGTGTTTTTGAAACTAAATACCGTGGACAGAAATTGAACCTAGGTGATATTAAACAAAATTATTACTTAACAATTTTAAATTAAAATGTTGTAAAATCTTTGCATTTAAGCTATCTCCATATCCACTTTCTAGAAAAATCAAACCCACCTGACCACCTCCGACTGGTTCTCCAAAATAAAGTTATGATAAAGCTAACCTCGTTTATCATTTATCATTTATGTTTACCTAATTGGCGGCTTGTCTTATTTTGCCAAACCATAATTCATGGGAGGGTTTGCTCTCAATTTTTTAATTTTTTTTAACAGCAAAATGTTACGCCTTACAAGGATTAAACCAGAGACGCATAAACCTGTTTCAAATCCTAAACCACTAACAAAAGTCAAAACCGGTTTTGGTTCAGGTTGAAACCGGTTTGTTGACTAGTTTACGATCTCCTTTTTCCGGTTTTGACATATTTTAGCCGGTTTTGCTTCGTTTAAACCGGTTTGAATCCAGTTTCGATAGAGAGAATTACAAACTGGTTCCGAACCTACGGTTTCAATCAGTTTCAAACCGGTTCTACATAATCGGTTTCAAACCATTTCGGTTCCTGCTTAATTTTGGATCGGTTTGATTAACAAGTTTTTTTTTGCCCACCTTTAGATTGAACCGTTAACCTCCTATTTTCTATCCAACCACCTTATCGCCTAACAAAAATGCAAATGGCACCATATTGTCTCTAATAAATGTGTATATTTAATGAGTTGATTTGCAATTCAAAATGTTAGTTTTAAATGTATATTTAATTCTTTAATGTCTACAATATTTATCTTTGTTTCCAGAGTTAAATGTAAAAAGAAAAAGAAAAATATGATGTTATGTTATTTCAACAAAAAGGTTGGCATCATCGATTTCCTTAATTTTTATATCAGAAATCGATTTCTCACATCCGAATCTTCAAAAACACATTGTTTATGGTTTCCGTTTACCAATTTACTAACGGCAAATTCACAAAACATAGCAAATTAAGAGTTCAAAGTAGGCCAAATTTCAAAAAAATTTAAAAAACAATCAAACCAAAACCATCGACACTGATGCATTTGGTTTCCGCCGACAGATTTCGGCCGCCGCTAAAATAAGGAAATCCTTAATTTTTTATAGCAGAAATCGATTTCTCACATCTGAATCTTCAAAAGCACATTGTTTATGGTTTCCGCCGACAGATTTCGGCCGCCGCTAAAATACTGACACGTGTAAAAAATCTGACTCCACCCAATAGTTTTATGATCAAATCCATCTCCTCCGTTATTTTTGGTGTGAATATCATCTCCGCGAAAACCATCTCCTCCGTGATGTTTGGTCATGTTTTCATCTGCGTCGTGAGTTTTCCAAAAAAGTTGAAATCGTGTTTTTTTTTTAAATTCATTTGACCAAACAAATTTCACATGAATTTTGTCTTTTCACATAAAACCCACCAAGTCATCATCTTCATTTTCATCTTCTTCACACAATTTACCAACAACCTCCTCCCTCCGCTGTTGCCACCACCCATCTCCTTCCCCGACGAACTCGAAGACCTCACCATTTTCCGACGAATCCATTTAAATTTCCGATAAACTTTCCTCTTTTTAAATATAGTCTTTGAATGCCTTATCTAAACCACCCAGAATCATTGTCGGTTAGGAGTTTTGGCTTCTCCAATAGAGATCCAAAGACGATCCTCACTTGTGCCATTTTGGGTGAATACTAGTAATGAAAGATTTGACCTAAGCTTTACGATATTGTCAGATTGAATCCTGAGCCCTCCTGAGTTTTAGTCTTGCGTGTATTATTTAAGAGAATTCTATTATTGTGGTGGCATAATGACCACCTAGTAGCAGCCGACGACCTGACGGTATAGTTTTCCGAGAAAATGCTTAAAACCAAACTTTAAAGGCGTCATAAACCCGATTAAAATAAGATAATATGATAAAAGTGAGGTAACATAGCTCTTCACATTACATAAAAAAGTCTTAACAGCTTAACAAAAAGAAATAGCCATCATCTTTTCTTGACTTATTATAAAAACAAACACACACAAAGCTAAACGTTGGAAGAACATTCCAATCAGTTGAAGTTGAACCCGTCTTCAACACCAACCAACCACCGGCAACAACCACCTCAAAATGTTGAAGTGCTTCCACTTCAGCATCTTCGACAACTCCACCATCTTCTCACGCTCGTCCACCAAAGCCTCCTCATCCACGTGGACTCGTTCCTTAAGCGTCGTCTCCACCAGCTTTGACACAAGCCGCCGCTCAGAATACGACTCTAATAATAATAATTCTCGTGACTTAAACGACGCCGTTGGATTCTCCGAGCTTTTAATTCAACGCCGATCGAACGATCTCAAAGTGTTTAAATTCTCCGAGTTGAAATCGGCGACCAAGGGGTTTAATAGAGGGCTTGTGATCGGTGAAGGCGGGTTCGGGTGTGTTTATAGAGGAGTTGTGGGTGGTGAAGGTGTTGCGGTTAAGCAGTTGAGTCGGAACGGGTTCCAGGCATGCGTTTTTTCAACCTCGGGCTCGGCTTGTTTATTATTTGTTGATAAAGTTATACAGACATTTTTAATTTTTATATATTTTAAGAAAAACTTTTAGGCTCAAGCTCGGCTTGTTTCGAGCTTTATTTTCAAAGCTCAGCTCGTTTACAATTTATCAATTATTTTTTATATAATGTTGGTTAGAATATATATTTTCAATTAAAACTCAGCTCGTTTATTTTCAAAGCTCAGCTCGTTTCAAGCTCGGCTTGTTTGCACCCCTACTTAAACGAGACAAAGATACACTAAGCTCATTAAGGCAATTACAGTTGAAAACGAAAACGAGCCGACCTGAGCCCGAGCTCGACTAGGCTCGTTTCGAGTTCTTTTTTTAAAGTTTGAGCTCGTCACGTGAGTCTTTTTCTAAACTCGGGCTCGCCTCGTTTACCATATGTTGATAAATTTACACACGCTTTTAACTATATTTATATATTTTAAGAAAAACCTTTACAAACCTAAGCTTGGATCGTGAGTCGTTTGATCAAGCTCGGGACCGGCTCTTTTATTGTTTGTTGATAAATTAATACACACTTAATTATTATTATTTTTTTTATATATTTTGAGATAAACTTTAACGAGCTCGGCTCGTGAGTTGTTTGGTCCTTCAGACGTTACAAAGCCAGGTTAAAGTTCGGCTGTGTAGTGTGAAATTAATACATGGAAGTACAAAACAAAAGAGTTAAAACTTAAAATACACTAGACTCATTAAGGCGCGACTAGCCTAAACGATCTTCCCATACAAGGCTCGAGCTCGGGCTCGATAAATAAACGAACTTTATTTGAGTCTCGGGCTCGATAAAGCTCGGCTCGTTTGGAGCTTTTTGTCGATCCGATTTTGAGTACAATCACTATAATTATCAATTACTTTTGCTTATAAAGTTATAATCATTTCTGTAATTAAGATTAAGCTATCTGAGGCATACATTTTAATGTCAAATGCATTGTATTGATCAAGATTCTTTAGCATATTCTGGTTGATTATGAGATTATCAATTATGTCATGTGGGGATACCTTATGACTTTTATGTGAAGTTGTTGGACTACTTTTTTGTTATCTTATAGATTTTTGTTGAAATTACATCTTCTAGTATTCAGGGGCATAAAGAGTGGATCAATGAAGTCAAAATTTTGGGTGTGGTCAACCATCCGAATCTTGTGAAACTGATAGGATATTGTGCAGAAGACGATGAACGAGGGATCCAACGGCTGTTAGTGTATGAGCTTATGCTAAATAAAAGCTTGGAAGACCACTTATTGGGCCGGGTCGGGCCTACTCTTTCGTGGATGGCCCGTTTACAAATTGCTCAAGGGGCGGCCCGCGGGCTGGCTTATTTACATGAAGAAATGGATTTTCAGGTACTGCTTATTGTTTAATAATTATTTGAGTACAAGATTTTATATCTTTTTGTTATTGTTTTGGTGCAGTTAATTTTTCGGGATTTTAAGACTTCGAATATACTTCTGGATGAAGATTTTAACCCGAAGCTTTCGGATTTTGGGCTTGCTAGACAAGGCCCAGCTGATGGAATGGGCCATGTTTCAACAGTTGTATGTTCCTCTCTTTTCAATCTTTTGATTACAAAAAGTCAACTTATTTGTGTATGAACGGGTCAACTCGGGTTATTGTTTGATACCAAATGGGTCAAACGGGTAAAATCGAGACAGAAACATATCAAGTTGGTCAAAAAACAAATTTACCCAAAGCGGATTTTTGGTACGGATCAACTGCATCAAAATGCATCTTCAAATAGGTGACAAAATTTTAATCAAATGTCACGTTAAATCCAAAAAATTGAAACGGGTCAAACTGGATCGAAAGCCGGATGTTACCCAAAATGTACTTTGAAAGTTTGAATGCATGAAACCTTTTTAATGACTTTAAAGATTATATTGTTATTGATATTGTAACTATAAAAAAATTCTGCAGTAAGTGAACAAAACACCAAATTTTTTGACAGTATTTTAGCGAACAGAAATAACTAAGTAACTAACACCACCATTTTCCGCTATTTGACTTTTTAAGGTTGTTGGGACGATAGGTTACACAGCACCCGAGTATATCCACACGGGCCGATTAACAGCAAAAAGTGATGTTTGGAGTTTCGGGGTGGTCCTATATGAGCTTATCACAGGCCGGCGAGCAGTGGAACGTAACTTACCAAGAAACGAACAAAAGCTATTACACTGGGTGAAACCGTACGTTTCTGATTCAAAAAAATTCCATCTTATAATGGACCCACGTCTCGAAGGAGACTATTCCCTCAAATCGGCCCAAAAACTTTCACATGTAGCCCAAAAATGTCTTAACAAGAACCCGAAAGCCCGGCCCAAAATGAGTGAAATGGTTGAAATGATTGGGAAAATTATCAATGATTTGTCACCACCACAAGGTGTTAACGGGCCCGATCCCAGGCCCGAAGCCCGGTTTGTTACAAACGAGACTGAAGTGGAACGAAGCGAAATAATAAGAAGAAAGCATGAGGTTAATGGGAATGCAATGAAGAAAGGTTTTGATTTTAAAGAGTTGAGGAATAGGTCAATTGGGAGATTGGATTGGAGACATTGGCCATCAAGTATGGTTAAACATAGTGTTTGATGTTTTTTTATAAAGATTTGTGGATATATATAATTAAAAGGTGTGATTTTTAAAGATTTTGTTATAAAATGTAACAGCAAGGAGTAGTGAGTTAAGGTTAGTTGGTATACACAAGCTTGGAGTGATTTTCTATTAATATTCAAAGATGGGGAGCAAAAAAATTATATGAATATATAATAAATACAGTTTATTTGCCAACCCAAATGGTTATTTACTTTTTTTTTTCTCTGTTTGCATTGCAAATAGGTTCTTTTTATTGGCATTTTTCCTTTGACTTTGCAACGGGTCAAAACGGGTTGGAGTTGAGTGTGGGCTTCCTGATATTGTTCGGTATTTGTAAAAAATGTGGAAGAAAAGTGTTGAAATATCACATATTAAACCTGACCTGTAATGGAGGCCCTAAATAAAATTAGGCTAACATAGAAGGTTGTGGTGTTAAAACGGACTGAACCAGTGAACCAGTAGTGCGGTTTTAGTCAAAAGATAAGAAAAAACCTGACCGATGAACAAGTGAATCCGAAATTAGTTTGTATGTAATATTAAAACATTTTTTAAATGGATTCTGGCATGATCTAGTTTTTGTGCTCAATTCGTTAATCTGTGGTTGAATTTACATATTTTTTAGTTTGATTCTACTTATTCGACCGGTCCACAACTAGCAAGCTAGTAGGTAACTGGTTTGATTACCGATCCGGTTTTAAAAACATCTCCTATGGCTTACCATAAAAAGTTTTAAGATCCTGTTACTTTATACCAAAATTAGCATTCAAAATATCAAAAAGTAAAAACAAGATAAAGTTTTAGGATGATTTTGTAAATTACTAGAAACTAGATGGAAGCTTAGAATCTCAATTACAAATTGGGTCAAAGAGATATGGTCAACTTAGCCCAAATAACTATACAAACATTTGGCCCAATTAGTATTCATTTCTTGACATCACTTGGTATGTAGAGAATCTTGAGGCCTGGGAGATGTGGCAAGCCCACCACTATCACCACCCGAAAAATCTCCCGAGCTCGGTCTCCTTGACCGGGATCCATGACTTGAGTGTCTTCGAGGCCGGGTTTCTATAGGCTCTTGAAGCCTCTCGAGTTCTTTGACCACTTCCGCCATACTGGGCCTGAACCTGGGCTCAAACGATAAACACCTTAACGATATGTTTCCAACCGCGTAAGCGGATTCTAGTGTGTACTGGCCCTCGAGACGGTTATCCAAAACCCGTAAAACTTTACGTTTGTTGGCCAAGTAGGGCTTGGCCCATTCAACTAAACTGTGTTTGCCCAATTGTCTGTTTTTGTCTACTACTCGTTGGCCCGATAACATTTCAAGAAGAACCACCCCAAAACTATAAACATCACTCTTAGCTGTTAAATGACCTAAAATAAGAGAAAAAACCAAAAATAGCATTAGCAATAAAGAACCAAATTTGGGATTTTGACATGGTACGAGTGAAGCTAAAACAAGAACGAGCCCAAAAATAAACTTCTTTAACAAACGTGCCCGAGCAGCCGAGCCTGAGCTTCATTTCTCAAGCTCAAGCTTGTTCGCAAGCTTAAATGAGCCTAGTATTTGTATAAATTTTATTTAATATATTGATATAATAATAGTTATTATATATAAAACTATATAAAAATAACTAAAACAATAAAAGTTATATATGAAATTTATAAATAAGATATAAATAAAAAACAATTATAAATGTATAAAACAATTAGTAAATAATAAATGAGCCAAACCTGAGCTTAAAAACTACTCACGAGCCAAGATCAAGCTTTAGAAATAGAGCTTGAACTGGCTTGAGCTGGGGCTCGGCTCGATTTGACTCATTTACACCCCTTGGTCTACATACCGGTGGCTAGATACTCAGGAGCTGTGTATCCATGGGTCCCCATGACCCGAGTCGAGACATGACTCTTATCACCAACCGGTCCATCCTTGGCCAGCCCAAAATCCGATAGCTTTGCATTATAGTTCTGCATGTACATAAATTTAACTATGTGTACCTTGTTTGGTGCAAATATTCAATAAAATATATAACATACCGAATCTAGCAACACATTAGAAGTCTTGAAATCGCGATAAATCACTTTTGTTTTCGCACCATGAAGAAACGCAAGTCCTTTAGCGGCTCCAAGAGCCGCCTTTAAACGGAGACTCCATGATAACTGTTGAAAATAAGATCCTCCTATTTATGACAAAAAAACATATGATATGATTTGTAAGTTTTGTGTAGTAAATCCAGAAATATAGAAATATAACGAACTCACTTCTAAATAAGTGGTTTTCCAAGCTCCCACGAGGCATGAATTCGTATACTAAAAGCCGTTGTTCGTCCTCTAAACAATACCCGATCAACTGTACAAGATTTGGGTGTGAAAATTGCGCGAGATAATTCACTTCTGCCTGTAAAAACCGTATCCACAGATAATAAGTTGATAAACCAAGAAGTATTGACTCAGAAAAATAGATAGGTATGCGGATTGGTTGACCGGTCAAAATGGGTCGGGTTTAGGTTTACCAAAAGACACCTTTTGTTAAATAATTTAACTTTCTTATTTAGTGCGTTAATTATAATTACAAAAATACATTGTTTCAATAATAATCCAAAAATTTTAAAACATTCGACTCGTTTTCTTTTAAGCTAAATTTTCAAAAAGAAACATAATTATATTATTTTAATAATAATCTAAAAACTATAATTAGATTTATACATTAAAAAATATTAAATTATTTAAATTACATTATTTCAATAGTAATCTAAAACAATAAAAAAAACATTTGATCTGTTTTCTTCTGAGCTAAATTATTTCAAAATTTATTATTATTTCAATAGTAAAATAATAAACGTTTGACTTGTTTCCTTTTAATCCAAACTATTTTATTTTACCTGTTTGACCCGTAAAAATCAATACACAAATTAAAATAGTCTCACCAGCCATTCTCTATGACCTTGAAAACTTTCTTGATTAAGCTTTTTAACAGCAATAACAATTCCAGTTCCGGGCTTAGTAGCAACAAAAGAGTGTTCATCAATCCAACCCTTGAAAACCGGCCCGAACCCGCCTTCTCCCAACACGCTATCAGGCCGGAAATTTCGGGTCGACATTTTTAGATCCGCAAAGCTAAAGCTTTTCAAATTTGGTGATTGTAAAATCTCGCCTTCAGTGCAGGGCGTTGGCGGGATTGATGAAACCTTACTGCTGTTTGAATTGCTATGATCATTAGTATCTGAATCTACTCCTGAAATCATGCACATATTCTTACATTAGACAAAATCGATCCGAAATATGGATTTTATTGGATAGTCGAGTAGACAAATTCGTTCATTAATTCACTCGCTTGAATAATTTGTTTAAATAAGGATGATGCTATATGTACATCAACACGTCTGTCACATCATACGAGCTTTATGAGGTTAAGCATGTCTATCACATCATACGAGCTTTATGAAGTTATACGGACCATATAGCTTTTATCGTGTCAGTCAATTTCTGTTGTGTTAGAACATTTACATTCAATCCATCAAAAAATGTGGATAATTTTATATAATGTAGGGAGTGGTGACGGGTGAGTGAAGGAGAAAGAAATGCTGTGATTTTTTTTTTATATTTGAAAAGTTACTATCACGCCCCGTAATTTTTAATATATTTTGAAAGTAATTTGAAGGAAAAAGAATTCGTAATGATAAATGTATAAAAAAATATTATTTAGTTGAAAAGGAAAGAGAAATTATAATGATTTTTATTGTAATTTTAAATTTAAAGATAGAAGAAGGAATGTAAATGCTCTTATACTGCCTGTATGATGTGTCAGATTACCACCTCATGCGGGCTACGGCTAGGGTTGTAAACGAGCTGAGCCAAGTTTGGCTCTACTCGAGCTCAAACCTAACCAAGCATGCTTGACTCATTTATTTTATCAAGGTTAAAAATCAAGCTCGAGCCACCTCACGGCTTGTGTTACAAGTATTGATATATGAAAAACAAAAATATAACTTTTTAGTATATGCATAGACAAAATCTATAATCTAGAGAATTTATAATAGTATACGTATTTTTTTCTCTTTTCAATATTTTAATATATTAGTATTATTATTATTTGTTTATTAAAATTTTGGGTTTAATTTAAGCAAGCCGGTTCTACTCGTTTGAACAACCTTAGTATAGCACCTCATTCGACCCGCATAATATTATTGATCCTATGATTTGTCATTATAGCCATAATATCATTTTTTTTATTTTTTTTTTGGGGTGGGGGGGAATAAAAATAGAAAAAGAAAAAAAAAACAGGGGAAATCAAAAAATAACAAAATACCCAAATAAATTTAACAAATTGATGAATTATACCTTTATGAAATGAATTCTTATCTTTAATTTGAGAACTGAAGCAAACACCCATCTCAATTCTTGCCTTTAAATAACTTTCTTCCCCAAATTTCTTGAAACTGAAGTGTCTAAAGAAACAGAGTACTCTGTATTCAAGAACATGCAAACCTGATCTGGGTGTGAAAATATTGGATTAAATCTGTGAAATTTGATATGGGTTTCACTAAAAACAGTCTAATTGCATAAACATGGAAGCAATTGGTTCCAATTTTGTTGAAAACTTTAAAATTTGTGACCAAGATAGAGAAGAATGGGGGTTAATAATAAATATTAATAAAGGGTATGGTGGATGCATTAATGGCGGAAAGCCCCATGACATTGATGGAGATTGTTTCTTAGAAGTATGTATGAGTAAACAAGTCACACCTATATTGGCAAGTTTTAGATGCATGCAAAAGTTACTAAATTTAATAAAAAAAAATAGCAAAGGTTTAACACTTTTTTAGAGTAAACTACGTTTTACGTCCATGTAGTTTGTCCAAATCTGCGTTTCTAATCCAATAGTTTCAAATCTATGATTTTCGTTCCTGTGGTTTCATTTCACTTGCAATTAAACCCGACCTCACTAACCCTGTTAAGTCTGATCATTAAATCCATCAGCGTGTGAGGGGCACTTTTGTCCTTTTTTATTCCTAAATACACCTCAACTTCTCACACGAGGGGGCTTGCGAATTAGGGTTGGGGTTTATTTAGGGAGAAAAATGACACGTGAGGGACACGCTGATGAATTTAACAACCAGACTTAACGAGATTAGTGAGGTTGGGTTTAGGGTTTAATTGCAAGTGAAATGAAAACACATGGACAAAAATCACAGATTTAAAACTATTAGATTAAAACCGTATCTTCGGAAAAACCACAGAGACGAAAACCACAGCTTACTCTTTCTTTTTATTTTTTGAATTGCACATTTTTATAAACACACCACTGACGAAATAGCAACCCCTCCACAAGGCGGAGAGGAGTAACCCCACACAAGCTTACATTAAAATAAACTGACATCAATTTGATCATGTAAATAGAAGAGCGTTTATTTTGTTTTTCACCTTCGACAACCTCTAACAAACAATAATAACAATCCCTTGGAACACTACTTTCTCTTGAATAAAAAATTAAGAGTAAATATAAGAGCGTTTATTTCAAACCCAATAATACGCTGAGAACTGTAAGAACCACATAATATGTGGTATTTTGAATGCAGTTCATAAGGTTGTCACGTAACCATCACAATTTCTCTTTTATATTACTTTGATTATATTCAATGCAAAATTTGAAATTGCATTATTTGATTCTCTTAGCTCTGATTTTATAAAGAGTAGATCCCTATCTTAATCTTAAAATAGTGTATTTGTTAATTGTTAATATATTTATATTTTGGGATTTTTACATATTTTCCCTTACTTAACACTCTTAATTACATATTTCACCACACCTAAACAAACAGTTACATATTTCTCCTTTTCATATCAAATTACCAAGTTACCCATATCTCTTACCATTAATAAATTAATTAAAAAACAAAGTTATACTAGAAATTATAGAGTTAAACCCACACCATCAAATCATCTTCTCCAACGTACTTCCGGCAAGCTTCAGGCCATCTCATCAATGCCATAAAAGACTACAACCATTTTTTCCCTCTGAATCCCGTTTTCTCCCTCTACCCGACCTCACCGGAGACGACAATTTCCCTACACCATGGATCTGAAAAACGTGGTTACAAGCTCGATATGTTTGTCTTAACATCGGCTCAGTTTGGATTGAACTTGAGAAGATATGTAATTGACATTTTTAGGAAGGGATATGTCACACCCCGACCAAAGGCGGCGGAACATGCCGAGGTGTAACGATTGTCCATAAGCACATGACACTAATTAAAGTGACAGTATTTAATAAACTCATTTCACTTCACAACATCGAAAATGTCACATAACAATTATCCATAAAATAACCATAAACAAGATATCACAAAATATGGCAAATTGATATTGTTCATTTTTACTAATATCCTAAGGTCTTTGATGTCGTTTTCTTCACAATCATAAATCAACCAAGATGCAAACCTGCAACATTTCATAAAATAAAGTTTGTCAACACAAAGGTCGGTGAGCAATTCATAAGTTTAATCATATTAGTATATAATAAAGATAGCCACA
This sequence comes from Bidens hawaiensis, assembly GCF_021521415.1. Classification (NCBI taxonomy): domain Eukaryota; kingdom Viridiplantae; phylum Streptophyta; class Magnoliopsida; order Asterales; family Asteraceae; genus Bidens; species Bidens hawaiensis. The sequence continues at coordinate 29,944 of NW_027500944.1, forward strand.
AAACTTGCATACGAAACGATAAATAAAAGTGGTAATTTGGATAAATAGATATCGCTAAACACATTAGCGACACCTAGCTATAAGGGGATGCCAAATAGTCTAGGATTTTATAGTTATCGTTAATTGCATTACGTTAACGACACCTTGCTATAAGGGGATGCCAAATAGTCTAGGATTTTATAGTTCCACCAACCAAAAGCGATAAACACATAGGCATATAAGCATAGAACACCAAATCGAGCAATTATTTAGGTAAAGTATACAACTACGTTTGTGGTTTAATATTCAAATATAAAGCATTTTGTTGAATAAGTATGAAATGTCACCCCCAAAATAAAAGATGGAAAATGGGGTATGAAGTACTCACCTTCAAGTAGTAAACTTGAAAGATGATAATTTGGAGATTTGTCGGAACGACGAGTTTAACGCACAATGCCTAAAAAGAAAAGAAGTCTTGAATTTAGAAAGGTTGTCTTGAAGGTCTTTAAACAAAATAAATGTTGAGAAATGTAAATAATTAAAGTTCAAGGTTTAAAATGTGACTATTTAAGAATTTATAATAATAACCCTTTAAAAATGTAAGTTTGCTCGAAACCGGGTTAAAGTATCTAACCTTAATATTTACTCAACCTATGTTAAGTAATAAGGTGGGTAAAATGCAAGAATGCAAATCCCTTTGGAATAAAGATACTAAAACGGGTTTTTTTTATCGAGTGTTCGGGTTGTCGGTTCGGGTCTTGATAATTGGTCAAACCCAAAGTCAACTTTCCAAAATATTGAATGTTATGAGATAACTCAATAAAATTTAATAAGACTTAACCAAGTATGTAGTTTCATTGTTTTAGAACTAACAACGCACGTTAAGCGAGTATTCGGTTTTGTCGGTCCAAACTTTGTTATGAGATCAAGTTGGATCCAACATTTCCAAGTACTTAAGAAAATATTTAAAAATCAATTTGTAACTATTTTTAAGAAATATACAAGTCTTGATGGCTAAAAAAAAACACACTTGTGTGTCTTAAGCGAGCAAGAATCGGTTTGGTTCGGTTTCCATCTCACAACAAGTTCATAGATGGTTTCCACATGTCCAAACACTAAAGAACTTGTATAATAATGTACAAATAAAAAAAATACCAAAAGTTAACAATAAAGTCTTTAAACAAAAGTTCGGTTTTCGGTTCGAATCGTGTTTCGGGTTAAGACCGAGGTAAGATTCTACAAACCCATAACCATAGAATTTGTAAAAATGATTTTAGAAACTTAGATCTAACACTAAGTATGTTTAAACAAACAAAACTAGTAACAAAGTTCGGTTTACGGTTTAGAGCTATTTACGGTTAAACCGAAGCATAGACTTTTAAAATCCCATAACCATGGAACTTGTAAACATGACCAACAAACTAAAATAAGCAAGATTAATATGTATGAACAAGTTATATAGATGTATATATATCAAGGACACGAAGTCCTCCATGAAGCCTTGCCTTATGGGGTCCGAAACCTCACCGACTGGAATCGGAGAAGTAACTACCAAAGGTAAACAAGGGGTGTATATTATATATATGTTGCACAACCATAAACAAGTATTAATAAGGCTACATAAACTAATTAAGATGAAAGACCAAAATCCTTCAAGAACACTTAAGAAGATAACCTTGAATCTTTGATGTTTGAGAGAGTTTTTTTTTTTTTTTTGGAGTTGTAGCAAGGGAAAATGAAGAGGAAAGGTGGTGTATATATAGGGTAATGTTGGTGGTCAAATATGGGTGTGACACAAGAGTTTTCATACAAAATGGATCAAGACAAAAACACAAAACAATAAAAAAAATAAATAAATAAATAAATAATAAATAAATAAATAAATAAAAATAAAAATAGGATGTTTTCAAGACCCAACAAGTGTGAAACAATATTGTAACATAAATCCATCATTTTGATTATAACATAAGCTTCGGTTTACAAATCGGGTCGGTTTACACAATAAACAAATACAAAAACGAATACAAACAAGACCCGAAATTGACGAATGTCACAGGATATATGTAAATACTTATTTAGTTATGTCATTAATGGTAAATAAGCCATTTAATTAGTATATTTTAATTAAATGTGGAGATATGTAACATATATGGTTTAGGGAGAGAAAAAATATGTAATTGATTTTTAATAGATTAATAAATATGTAATAAGGAAACTTAGCAAGATAATATATGTAAATCTCCCTTATATTTTTAGATAAGATATATGATCAATTTAACTTTTAAATACACTATTATTTTGTGCAGGTACAAAACGAACTCAAGATATAATTTTTAATGTGGTTTAATTTATTTATAATTCCTTTTTATAGAACATTACAAAATATAGTTTTAGAAATGATAAGACTGAGGGGTGTGGGGCTTCAACGGGGGCGCTAACACCACACCACCAGGCGCTAGCGGGGGCGCTAACGGGGCGCTAACGCGAAAAACAATGCAGGCGTGAGCCGGTTAGAGGGAGAAGAGAGAGAGAAAGGTACATAGGTTTTATCAAAGAGCCGTTGAGCTCATATTAAATTAAAAAAAAATTATTTTCTTAAACTTTTATATATACCTTTATAAAACATACTCCATTTCACAATTATACACCTATCCTCCTAAAATCCTCTCAAAACTAACACAAAAAAAATGTCGTGGTACTCGTCTGATTCCGACTCCTCCGAAGAGGATGATTTGCTTCTTCATGTAGGGGGAGTTTTGACCGCAACCGTGGTGGATCTCTTGCAAAATCAAGCCCATCAACCTCGAGTCCCGAGAGTTAGAGCACCACATCGTGATCGTGATCGATCGGGTGCTAACGATACTTTGATTAGGCATTATTTTAGCCCTCAACCGGTATACGAGGAGTCGGATTTTCGAACTCGTTTCCGAATGAGCAGACAATTGTTCATGCGTATAGCAAGTGATTTAGAGGCACGGTATCCCTTTTTTCAACAAAGGGAGGATGCTAGGGGTCTCCCCGGTTTTACCTCTCTTCAAAAATGCACGGCTGCTATCCGTCAATTAGCGTACGGCATCTCGTCGGACGCTTTGGATGAGTATTTACAGATGTCGAAAAGGGTTGCACGTGAATCCCTTCATTTTTTCTGCCAAGGTAAAAAACATTAATTTTAGTTTTTATTAAATATTTATTACATTTTTTAATATATATTATATGTTTATAGATTATTTTATATACGTAGGAGTCATATCGATTTACTCTCGGAGATATCTGCGTAAACCTACAATGTATGACATCCAACGCATATATGAGGTGCACGCAGAAAAACATGGTTTTCCTGGGATGCTAGGTAGCATCGATTGTACGCATGTTGGATGGGCTATGTGTCCAACGGCCTGGCGAGGTCAGTTCCACCGTGGTGATCATGAAGGGCCGACCCTTATACTTGAGGCGGCGGTGTCACAGGATCTTTGGTTTTGGCATGCTTTTTTTTGGTGTTGCTGGGTCAAATAACGACCTTAATGTTATCGATCAGTCACATTTGATCAACGACCTTATCGACGGGGTTGAACCACCTCAATCTTTTGTTGCAAATGGAGAACTCTTCAAGTACGGGTACTATCTGGTCGATGGTATTTACAACGAATGGGCTTTGTTAGTTCAAGCTTTTACAGATCCAATCGCCGATAAACGGAAGTATTTTACAAAGAAGCAAGAGTCTGCTAGAAAAGATATTGAAAGAGCTTTTGGAGTTCTGAAAAAACAATATTATGTGCTGGCGAACCCGATACGTTATTGGACTCGGGAGAGGATAATGGACGTCGTCTACACGTGTCTGATCCTACACAACATGACGTTAGAAGACGAGGGCAAAGCTATCTGCCGAAACTACCAAGGTGACATTCCGCCAAAACCGTCCACAATCAGTGATCAACAAAGACTTCATAACATAGCAAATATCAAGAGCCGTGAGATACACGGGAATCTTCGACATGAGTTGGTTGAACATTTGTGGGCGAGGCGACCCGATGATCTTGTATTAGATTAGTGTTATTATTAAGTATTATTGTTTGTTTAATTTTTAGTATGTTTTTTTTGTAATTTGAATTTTAGATATTAATGTGTTTTTTTTATTAATGTGTGTTTTTTTAATAATTTATGAGTTTTTTTAATAATATGTTGTTTGAATATATTTATAAAAAAAAAAAAAAAAAATTTCACTGGAGCCCCTCCACACCAGGGGCCAGGGCTCCAACAACCCCCTTATCCAATTTCTCTCTCTGCCACACGTCATAATATTATTGGTTGGAGCCCCCACTAAAGCCCCCATTAAAGCCCCCCACACCCCTCAGCCTAAGGACTATATAAAATAACCTCTCAATTTGCAAGTGGTCAATATAGGTACCCCTAGTCTAGTTTTGTTTGATGGCACAATGACCAATGCGATTTTTAATAAATTACAAACCACACCCGTATACGATATACATGTATTATAGTCAAAAAAAGAAATTTAAAAAGGCAACAATTTCTCCCCACGAATATTAGTTCTTTCTCGTTCGTCTTTTTCTAGTGACAATGATCTATTCTTTAGTGGTGGCAATGGTATTGCTCATTAGGTATGGAACTATGGATGACCGTCATCTAAAGGCTAAAGCAAATAAGGAGTCATCTAAAGGCTAAAGCAAATAAGGATTTTGACTTGGCACGTGAAACCATATAACTGATTGTAGTGGGAACCATCTAGATATCAATAGTAGTAACACACTTGGGTGCTGTTTGTTTTTAAAGACAAAAGCTGTCTACAATCTGATTTCATGTCTGCAACTGAAGATGTGGTTTGAAGGTTTGTAATATGAAAATATAATACTGTTTGTTTTATAAACTGGGTATCGTCTGCATAAGCTGAAAATTAGTTACCTATCATACATATCACATAGATAGAAGTCATTTAACGTCTGTAGACTAGTAAAATAGTTGGTAGTGGTGGCGGACGGTGGGTGGTGGTGATGGACGGTGATGATGGTGGGTGGTGGACGGTGTTGGTGGCGGATGGTAGGTGGTGGTGGTGGTGGGTGATGGGGGGACGGTGGGTGGTGGTGGTGGTGATGGACGGTGATGGTGGTGGGTGGTTGACGGTGTTGGTGGCTGATGGTAGGTGGTGGTGGTGGGCGGTGGTGGCGGACGGTGGGTGGTGGTAGTGGACAATGGTTGTGGCCGACGGGTGGCTGGTGGTGGTGGTGGATGGCTGTGATGGACGGTGGGTGGTGGCGGTGATGGACGGTGGTGGTGGCGGACGGTGGGTGGTGGTGGTGGCGGACGGTGGGTGGTGGTGGTGGTGGCGGCGCATGATGGGTGGTGGTGTTGCACATTAGGTGTTGATAGGATGCTAAGAAGTGTGAAGATGTGTGAAGAAGTTAAACAATAGCTTATTTTTTAAGACTATAAAAACAGTTTGCAGATCTTATTTAAAAAAAAAACAAACAGTCTTCAGAAGCTTATGTCTGCGCGCCCGCAGACATAAGCCTCTTGCATATGTTTTAAGCAAAAACAAACACCACCTTGATCTTTGCTTCTAGGAAGTGCGATGTTGGCAAGATATTTGTGTGCTGGGAAGTACGATGTTAACAAGATATTTGTGTTTGATGCTAACGCGTTCAATGTTGTATAGAGTGACGACTAATGATAAAGATAATGATAAAAGACAATTGTGGTGAAGAAATGCTCTAGTATGACATTATCACCATTGCTTTTGTGGGTGCTAGTTATTCATCTAAAAAAAATTTCTTACTCCTACTCTTCATCTAAAGTTAGAGCATGTTTGGGATTGACTTTGAAAAATGCTTATTGGCTTATTGATGTTTTTAAAATGTCAAACAGTTAAAGTATGTTTGACAATCAAAAAAATCTTTTTTATTTTAGATTTTATTTTAAATTTTTAAAAGAGTTAAAAAACCGTTTTTCAAAACACTTAAATCCTGACTTTTCAAAATAAAATAAACATTTTTCAAATTCAATCCCAAACATGCTCTTAATTACCTTTTTTTGACTTAATAAAAACCGATTTTTCTAACATTCCACGTAGTTTTCATGCCACCCCACGTGGTTTAGCTTTCTTGTCATTTCAATTTTTAAGAGTAATATTGTTACATGATATTGGTAAATGTAAGATTTTTTTATCTTATATACGAGCTTTTAATACCTATATAAAATATTTAATAAGTTCACATATTTGTAAAATTGTAAATGAGAAAATTCCTAAAATAAGCATTTGTGAAAACAAATTTCTAGTTTTAGGTATCATTTGCAAAAAAAAAATCCAGAAACAGATAATAAACCAGTCGTGACGAATAGTTTGTAGAACCAATTAAAACTTGTCACGTGTTCTTAAACTAACCGTAACTAGCACGTTCACTAATCATTTACTCGTCACGACTAAATAAGTTTCATGCCTCGTATCAACGTTCACGAGTAATCCATAAGTCCTTTAGTCGCGACGACTAATTTACATTCCCTGCACGAGTAGTTTATTAGTAGTTAACTCGTCGCGACTAGTTTAACCTTATAATATACTCGTCATGACTAAAAGATTTATGAATTACTCGTGAGCGTTAATTACGAGGCATGAAACATATTTAGTCGTGACGAGTAAATGATTAGTGAATACGTTTGTTACGGTTAGTTTAAGGACACGTGACAGGTTTTAATTGACTTCTACAAACTACTAGTCACGACTAGTTTACAATACTTATTTCTAAAATTATTTGCAAATTGTACCTAAAACTAGATCTTTGTTTTCATAAATGTTTATTTTAAGAATTTTCCTATTGTAAATTATTGAAGGAAAACGTCACACCTGACGGACGGAAAACCAAAGACGGTGCATTGATCATTTTCTGAGTAACCGTTTGTGGGGACAAACACTTGTGGACTTGGGGCTTTTTGGCCCCTCAACTTAACCTTTTATTCTTTCAACGTTCATTCAAGTATCTTACATTAGTTTTTGTTCTATCAATTATGTGCCTCTCTTTAATATTATTTGTCTCTCTTTTATGTTACTCCATCAACTTTTTATACAGTTCTTAAAAGTTCATAATATTATCAAAGCATCACTTTTTTGAAGAAGGAAAATTGGAAATAAATAATCTCAACTTTAGTGTATTGGTTGATAATAATTTCAATTTCTAAGTTTAAAAATCATTACTTGCGGTTCTTACTTTCAATTATTTTTGTCTCAACAGACCTCCGTTAAAAACACTTAACGCCGTTAAGTTTTTTTTCGAGTTTCAAACCGATGTTTTATGGATTTTGATCGGAAGAACGATATGATTCGACTGATGTAAAACTTATCACGAAACGGTGATCCAAAGGACGAAACATTGTTTCAATTCGGGTGTTTGAATTTTCAATTAACAAAAATCAAGTCATTTGAATCATTGTTTCGTGATAAGTTTTACATCAGTCAAATCATATCGTTATTTCGATCAAAATCCCTAAAATATCGGTTTGAAACTCGGAAAAAAACTTAACAGCGTTAAGTGTTTTTTAAAAGAGGTCTATTGAGATAAAAATAGTTGAAATTTGAGTGATTTTTAAAGTTGAAATTATTATCGACCAATACACAAAATTTCCAGTTTGCCTTTGATGAATAACTTTAACCCCCATTGCGGCATTCCACCACCCTAATCACATCAGTCCATTGCATAGACACATATGATATGTATTGTCTTCCAGACAAATGAAACACATCATAGTGTCGAATTAGATTCCTCTTGCTGATATCGTTTTTTGCGTGTCAAATAAGGTTTTTTTAATATGTGTGGCCTGTAAAGTTTAAATTAATATGTCAATAATATGCTATACAAAGGCCTATACGTTTCCTTAATTTGTTTCCTCATCACTTCACTCAACATCTTTATCATATCGTTAAACATATCATTAGTTCTAATTAAAAAGAAACTAGTTAGTAAAGCGAGTTTTGATCGGAACTATATCACCACAAGTGCTAAGCATGGGCGGACCTTATTAAGGGCGGGGAGGGGTTGTGGCCCCCCGGGTTTTCGGTTCAGAAGTAGAATACATAACCCATGTCTTTGTAATTATGCTATGTTTTATATTTTTTGTCCCTACTATCCGAAAGCTCATATTCATTTATGTGAAAGAACATGCTATTTTTTTGGGATTTATGTTCTTATTTGATGAAAGAAAATTTGATTGCTTTATATGTATAAACTTATGACTAGTTTAAAATTTTTGACCCCTCCAATATAACTATTCAAGTTCCGCCACTAGTGCTAAGGATTCCAATAAGATATCAACTATATCACCACAAATGCTAAGGATTCCAATAAGATATCAATAATTTCCACCGATCGAGTATAACATCTGTCACTATATTTTATATTATGTAACTGCATGGTTATTAACAAAAACAAACTTTGTTTGTGTTTATTGATTAATCCGGTGCAAAACACAGGACACGGTCTAGGGTATACCTTTGTAACCCAAAGGTTAGAAACAAGTATAGGCGGATAAGTTTAAGTTATGACATATCTAAACTATAAGTACAGAAAAAGAAAATGAAAATTTTTTAAAATAGTCATTTTTAATCAACATTTTCCAAATTTAGGGGGTGTTTGGATGAGCTTTTAAAATTTGCTTATTTGCTATTTGTTTGTTGAAAAGCAAAAGATATTTAAAAAAGCTCCTCCAAAAGCTTCAAATTTGAGCTTTTCAAAAGTGTCTTTTGCTTTTTAAAAAGCAAATCAGCAAATAGCCATTCTAAAAGCTCCCAAACAGCCCCTTAGTCATGACTTTGAAAAAAATTCACAAAATAATAATATTTTCCCGTCGGGTCTGACGTATACAAGAACTAATTCGATGGATTAGATTGGCCACTAAAATCTCACCACGTGTCTCGATGTCTGGTCTACTGACGAAAAACGAAGTTTTTCCATTCTTCGACGTTATTATTTTAGTCTTCCGACGTAAGTTTTTGGTCTTCTGACATATTTTTTTTAACTTCATATTTTACATCTCAAACCCTAAAACCTCCATAACTAACCTCCATCTCCATCTTTCTTATTTCTTCACATAATCAAGCAAATCAATAGTGTAAATTGCTTAGTTTTTCGAGAAGAACGCAACCATATTGTTTATTTTCCACTAATCACATTTGTTTATTTGAGAAATCCACGCAAGAAAATGACAAACTCATGAGTTCAATCTAGAGAAATTCTACGGAAGATTAACCATTGGATCCGACAGTAACAGGAATTTAACCGCTGGACCTGACTGTTCTTTTTACGTTGACTTCTTCACTAATGCGTCTGGAAACTCCCAATCAGTCGGATCCACTGGAAAACTGGAACACGTGGCAACTTCTGATCGGCCACAGTAATTCGTCGGGTCGGAAATCATTTACGGCGGATCTGACTGATTTTCTTGGTCATTTTGGGAATTTTTTTCAAAATCATGGTTATTTTTGAAAACACGTGTTCGACATTGGCTATTTTAGAAAATTTCCCCAAAATTATAGAAATTGATGGAGAGGAAGGAAAATAAATAATAATGTTTGATTCTGGCGGACCTACTAAATGTACGCTTCAATGGTTGTATCATGTTTATTTTTTATTTGGGGGGGGGGGGGGGTGGGGGGTCTGGAAATGGCTGTGTAATTTAGCAATTAGTCTGTTTATGTTTAACTGAGCCTAAAAATATGAATTTTTTTATCTATATAAAGCCCATTTTTATACCTGTCGTAGGCAGAAATCTCGAAGACGACCCTGCTTATTGGCGTTATAAATTCACATTTATTCGTAACCATAAGTAAAGGATGGAGAATTTATAGAGGTCGATCATGATTTTAACATATGCATACCACTATAAAAATTTCATAACCGACAACGTTCGTTATTTGGATAGTAGAGAATTGGTGGTATATAGATGTGCTTGCTGCATTGATCAAGCTTAGAGACAAGCAAGGCTAATAGAGTAATATAGTAATGGATACATATAATTGATTGTTATCATGTATATGTAAAATTTAATTCCCCAACATCATGTTAGATATATATTTTTTTTCTCACACGACAACTTTCATTAAACAAGCCAAACTACCAAGAAGCTAGGATATACAAAAACAACAAACAATCACCACTAAAACAAAAAATTACACTAATCTTTGCCAGTTAATACTTAATATTTTAAGCATGGGTCTATATTTTATCCAAAAAAAAACATCAAAGATTTGATGTCTTTAGTCACTCTAAAAACCGAGATTTGTTAAAAGAATACACATCAATATTTCAATCATTAAACTATGTTGAGTACGAGTAAAGTTAGCCCACTAAAACAAAAGCCCAAATTTCTAGCATTAGTCCAGCCCTAATTATACTATATATTTATATTAAAAGTAAACTTGCTGCTATAGTGATTTTGATGAGGTTCAATCAATGACAATTGACAACCACTAAGTTTCTTTTTTTTATTATTTCGAAATATGTTTGACTATATATTTATTTGGAAGTAATCAAAGTAACAAAAAAGAAAGCTGTTGTGACGGTTGTGTTATATTGTTATAAGACAAAACATCAAAACTAATCCTTTATGTTTGTACGTTTTTTCAATGGTTGTCCTTTCGCAAACTTAATGGCAAAAAACATCCTTTGTATTCAAAAGCTCTATCACGTTTTGTCCTTTGACTCTAATTCAGTTAAATTTTCTCGTTAAATCTGGTCATATGCATTGCACATGGGGTAATTTTGTAAATTGACATAATTTAATAATTAAAAATAAAAGAAATAATATTCCATATATATTTAAAAAAAATAAATATTCTATATATATATATATATATATCTGAAACTCACACACTCTCTCACACTTCTTTCTCTCTCTCTCTGACCACCGCCACCACAGCGTCCACCCAACACTCCACCATCCACCCCAACACCACCACCCTCACCACTCCTCCGGCCAACACCTCCACCATCCACCCCCAACACCACCACCGGCCACCACCGTTGCCGAACCCAAAACCGTAACCCTCGCACAACCTCAGCCTCTGCATCACAACCTTAGATAAATCCAACCAACGAATCCATGGCCAACCCCACACCACTCCACAGCCACCGCCATCTTCGCCGTCCCCTTCCCTTCCAACGGCAGCACCAATCCTTGAGGTAAATCCATCAAATCGACAGCATCAAAACACCAAATCGACAAATCGACATCAAATCGCCACCGCCACCGCCACCGGCAACATTAAACCTTGTTTCAGATCCATCAAATCGACAGCCGCAAAACACCAAAACTCCCCAACAAAACCAAATTGAGGTGAATCCCCATACCTGAGTTGGATCTTTGCTTGTGGGTTTTGACCATAACACCGGAAAATGGTTAATAGGTTTCTGGGGCTGGATTTTCCGACTCGTTTTTGGGATCTAATCAGGCCGTGGTGGTAGAGGTGTGTGTTTTCCGTCACCGGACGTTGTGGTGGCGGTGGTCAGAGAGAGAGAAAGAAGTGTGATATATATATATATATATATATATATATATATATAGAATATTTATTTTTTTAAATATATATGGAATATTATTTCTTTTATTTTTAATTATTAAATTATGTAAATTTACAAAATTACCCTCATGGGTAATGCATATTACCAGATTTAACGAGAAAACTTAACTGAGTTAGGGTCAAAGGACAAAACGTGATAGCGTTTTTGAATACAAATGATGTTTTTTGCCAATAAGTTTGCGAAAGGACAACCATTGAAAAAACGTGCAAACATAAAGGACTAGTTTTGATGTTTTGTCTTGTTATAACCTGGTTGTCCCGAGTTCAAGCCTTATGTAAGCCATTTTTTTTTTGTATTTTTGTTTTTTTATGGCTTTCTTTTGTTTTTTCTTAAATAGATTTTTTTTTTCTATTTTCGTTTTTTATGGTGTTCTTTTGTTTTGTTTTTAAATAGATTTCATATTAGATCAAGCAACGAAAAAGTAAGGTGGTGTGATGTTTCATTTTTTACTTTGTTTTAAATATGTTATTTTGAGGAATTATTTTTTGGGTTTAGTTTTGCTACCGTAAAGAACGTAGCCGATACCAACCGAATTCGCGGCAACTTACGGAAACGGCGCCCGACCAACAAAACAGCCTAGTTTAATTTATAAAAAGCATAACTGAATTTCCTTTATTACCCTCCCCCCCAATATGCAATCTTGGCCGTTCACCTTCATCTACGACTGACAGGACAGCGATAATCTTGATTACTTCAACACTCAATTAAATGAAATTTTTGAGCGTAAAATCGGTAAATAATATAAAATTAAAAGAATATTAAGCTTCTCTTTTTAATAACACATTATATCGTATATAAATAACTCTTTAGCTATTTACATTTCCACACTAACAATTTTCATCAAAGATATCTTTTTTCCATTTTACAAAATTGTAGGAATTGAAAGATGGATTTGTCGTTGCCGTTGTGGTCGTATCATCGTCGTCATCATCGTCGATGGAGTTTTTACGGTTTCAATCTTAGCTCTATCCCATATTTTAACTAACGAAGCTGAAAGTTGGCGTCTAAGAACAAAAAAAGTTTTATGGCTTTCTTTTGTTTTTTCTTAAATAGATTTTTTTATGGCTTTCTTTTGTTTTTTCTTAAATAGTGTTCTTTTGTTTTGTTTTTAAATAACAAAACAAAACAAAATTTGTTTTGTTTTGTTTCAATCTTAGCTCTTTCTTTTGTTTTTTCTTAATCCCATATTTTTATGGCTTTCTTTTGTTTTTTCTTAAATAGATTTTTTTTTCTATTTTCGTTTTTTATGGTGTTCTTTTGTTTTGTTTTTAAATAGATTTCATATTAGATCAAGCAACGAAAAAGTAAGGTGGTGTGATGTTTCATTTTTTACTTTGTTTTAAATATGTTATTTTGATGAATTATTTTTTGGGTTTAGTTTTGCTACCGTAAAGAACGTAGCCGATACCAACCGAATTCGCGGCAACTTACGGAAACGGCGCCCGACCAACAAAACAGCCTAGTTTAATTTATAAAAAGCATAACTGAATTTCCTTTATTACCCTCCCCCCAATATGCAATCTTGGCCGTTCACCTTCATCTACGACTGACAGGACAGCGATAATCTTGATTACTTCAACACTCAATTAAATGAAATTTTTGAGCGTAAAATCGGTAAAAAATATAAAATTAAAAGAATATTAAGCTTCTCTTTTTAATAACACATTATATCGTATATAAATAACTCTTTAGCTATTTACATTTCCACACTAACAATTTTCATCAAAGATATCTTTTTTCCATTTTACAAAATTGTAGGAATTGAAAGATGGATTTGTCGTTGCCGTTGTGGTCGTATCATCGTCATCATCATCGTCGATGGAGTTTTTACGGTTTCAATCTTAGCTCTATCCCATATTTTAACTAACGAAGCTGAAAGTTGGCGTCTAAGAACAAAAAAAGTTTGTTTAATAGAGATCGTCAAGCTACACATGACAAGGAAGTCTCAGAAGAACCCGGGAGGAATAAAAGGAAACGAGGAACATCGCCAGCTAGACCTATAAAAATACGGATTCTTTGGAGGGTAAGTGCTCCAGATTTTACAAGATACGGCCAACAAAAGAATGGTTGAAGAAAAAGTTAAGCCAAGAAGCGATTGAGAGGAAAAATTTTAAATCTTGACTGCTAAAACCGATCATCTTAAGGGGCCGAATTGTGGAAATAAAAAACCTGTAAAAAAATATGTTTAGTGATGTTTTTTTTAGTTTTATGTTTCGTAGTTTTTTATAATGTTTTTTCAATTATCATGAAATGTGCTTTTGTTATTAAGGAATAGTTTTAAGTTTCAATAGTGGGTTACACTAGAGGATTTTTTTTTCCATGTTTATCATTTCTTATTAGCTGTAAAATGAATTCACATTTATTTTCATATATTTAAGGTCCTGCATTTGTGCTGTCTTTTAGATCTTAGGGGTTCTTAATCTTTATATGTAACTAACATTATTAGTATGTAATTTGAATGTCTAGCATTTCTTCTTTTAATTTATTTAATTTACAGGCGGCTTGTCTTCAAACAATAATATTCTTGCCCAATAACTATCACATACCTGGAGAAACAGGTGGGTCGGATCAGGCAGGGTAATGGGTTAGAGTGATTCGGGTCAAGACAAGACGTGTTGTTTTAAGAAAATGTCATTTTGGTTCTAAATTATGTTCAAGTGTTTTAGATACTGATCAGTTACAAAAGAACTAATAACAAACGATACCGATTGTAATGTTACGTTAAAATAAATTGTTTTCAAAGTTCGAATACGCGAGTCGTGTACTAGACGTTTAACAGAATCTAAGACTAACTTATTAATAAATAATAAACAAATTATTATTTAAAATCTCCTCCAAGCCACCCATGAGATTTACCAAACCGCCGTTAAATATCGTCTCGTTTAACATTTATGACCCGGACAGGTTTCTTGTCACCGGATTGCCCAAATTTGAGCAAAGCAATTCGTTTTATGATCCGAACCGGTTTTAGCCCACAATGATGTGTATGGGTAGAGAATTGCCAACTCAAATGCAAAATTAATACAAACATTAAAAAAATTGAAGTTACCAAATGGAATTCAAACTTGTTATTACTAGCTGTACTTAAATTATAACCCAAACTCTAAAGAGCGCGAAAATATGTTGGTGGGAATCGAACTCACCACTTTGTATTTAAAATGTTTGTTGCTTAACAACTCAACTAGGATAAATTGATGTTAGCATTCTCTTTTATTAATTGGTATAGTTTCACAACCTCGCATTTTGTTTTATCACCCGTGTATCACACTGGTTCTATCCTAGTAAATAATTAAGTTAATATATAAATAAATAATTAAAGATAAACAAAATTAAAAATTGAATATAAATATATATATATATATATGAATATTAATAATAATAGTAATAACACACGAAAAAAAACTAGCATACAACTTATTTAAATAACTTTATTATGACACACTCTCTCAAAACTTTCGTTTAAAAAATTCAAAAAAATGATAAAACCAACAACACATTATTTTGGTCGTAATGTTCATGTAACCTTTAATATTAATACAAAACATCTTAAATTTTGTGCCGGAAGAAAGAACTTCTTGCCTACTCTAAGTCTTAATTTTCAAAGAATTACGCTATAACAAACATAATGTGCAATTTACACTTTATCACCACAATTTTTTTTATTCACACTATTTGCATAGTTAAGTTTATTTAAAACTACTTAGTTCTAATTCTTTAAAATAATTTAAAACCCAGTCAACTAAAATAACGTTACCGGCCGGTTAATGCTTGATAATAATGACACTCCATAAATATCATTGAACTTTTGTAGAGACCCAAAACCTTGGAGGCCCACTTGACTTATGACATTTAACTATAGAAGCATAATAAGTCATTATAGAACAGTGACTGAAACTTAAATGTTATATATCTATATACAAACTGGGGTGGGTGTGTATCTTCAATTCAAAAGAGAAAAGAAAGCCTTCTCTCCTCATGGCTTTCATGGTCTTGAAAACCTTCTACCTTGTATACTTATTATTCGTTCTCACACACACCGCATCGTTATTAAGCCATGACGAAGAATGCTCAGCTTTGTTTCAATTCAAGCAAACTATTTTTCAACCAAATTATGATGCTGGATTTAGAAAGATTAAAGGCAGCACATCAAATAATGATTCTGATTGTTGTTTGTTTGACGGTGTGGTTTGTAGCCAAAAGGGCCATGTGATCGGGATTGACTGGAGCGGAAGCTCTATCGGTGGAGTTATAAACTCTAGTAGCACCTTGTTCAAGCTTGTTCATCTTCACATGCTCAACCTCTCAATGAACAACTTTGTTGAATCTCAAATCCCATCGGAGATTGGTCATCTAAAGCAATTAACAAGCCTCGATCTTTCTTATTCTGGATTCATTGGCCAAATCCCAAATGAAACCTCACGGTTAATACAACTTTCTTGGTTAGATCTATCAGGGAATCAACTAAAGCTTCAAAGTCATGTTGGCCTTGAGTATTTGTTGCAAAACATGACTAGACTAGAGATCGTCCATCTTTCTGGGATTGACATTAGTTCCTCCGTACCTCGTTTCTTGGCCAATTTTTCTTCATTGAGGTCCATCGATCTTGGAGATTGTCAGCTTCAAGATGAATTTCCATCAGCAATATTTCACTTACCTAAGTTGAAATACCTTAGCATGAGAAACAATTCTGACCTCGCCGGTTCCTTGCCTGAATTTCATAACAATTCCTTACTTGAAAAATTAAATCTGTTTTCAACCGGTTTTGCTGGGATCATACCCGAATCCATGGGCAACATGAACAATCTGGAACGCTTGTCCCTTGAAAGATGTCATTTTTCAGGGGGTATTCCAGGTTCATTCTCTAACTTGACGCATTTAACTTACTTGTCTCTTTCTGAAAATGAGTTAACCGGACTAGTTCCTTCATTGGCAAGTCTTTTGGAGTTAAATGTTTTGGCACTTGATTATAATAGTTTAGAGATAGGACGCATGCGCGATTGGATTCACAAACTTAATAAGCTTATTGAACTAGATATAGATCTTATGAACATACATGGTGAAATGCTACCATATCTTGCAAATCTAACCAAACTTGGTATTGTCTCAATGGATGGAAATTTTATTTCTGGTCGTATCCCATCTTCATTTATGAACCTCACCCAACTAGCTGTGTTAGACCTAGGAAGAAATCAACTACAAGGACAAATTTCAAGCTCATTTTTCAATTTCAAAAGTCTTGAATATCTTAACATTGGTTACAACAATTTTAGCGGCATAGTGGGGCTAGACTCTTTTTTCGGACTCAACAAACTCGAAGTGTTAAGTTTAGATGGTATTAGTTTGTCAGACGTAACCGCAAACAACTACACCAATGGCACCCTACCAGAATTGACAGATCTAGGACTCTCATCATGCAACCTGAGGGAATTCCCTGCTTTTTTGCACTTCCAAACGAAATTAAAAAGCTTATTTCTTCACGAAAATGAGATTGGAGGTCTCGTACCAAACTGGATTTTGAATAATAACCAAGAAACCTTACAGTTTATTGGCCTTTCATACAACTTTATTGCCGGATTTCAGCTGCATTCTCGTTTTCTCCCATGGATCCGTTTGGAAGTATTTGATTTATCAAATAATCAACTACAAGGGCGACTTCCAATTCCTCCACAAACAATAATTGTTTATAGTGTCTCAAACAATAATCTGACAGGAGAACTACCGCCATTAATATGTGAACTGAAATCCCTTCAACTCCTAGATTTGTCTTCTAACACAATGACCGGAACCGTTCCTCCATGTCTAGGATACTTTAACAATTTGTTAATGGTTTTAAATCTGAAACAAAATAACTTCCAAGGACCAATGATGAATAAATGTAAGCATGGAAGCCTTTTGAAGACCATTGATGTGAGCGAAAATCGATTTACAGGTCAAGTGTCAAAATCTCTAGCTAGTTGTACCGATTTAGAGTTTCTCTCTCTTGCGGACAACTCTTTTGAAGATAATTTTCCACTTTGGTTGGGAGCGCTTCCGAATTTGCAAGTGCTTATTTTTGAGGTCCAATAAATTTTATGGAGAAATTCAAGGTCCCTCGCCTATTAGCTCACAGTTTCTCAAGTTACGGATCATAGACATTTCCAGAAACAGTTTTAGTGGTCAGCTGCATGACAAGACATTCGGAACTTGGGATGCAATGAAATCTGTTTATGTTGGTAAATCATCTGCTATGGAATCCCAGATTCCTATCCATGATACCATAAATCATTTTAAGTTTCCATATTCAATGAAGTTAACAAACAAAGGTGTCAAGAGAGAATACTACAAAATTCTAAGCATATTCACAGCCATGGATCTCTCATGTAACAACTTTAAAGGGCCTATCCCACAATCACTCCAAGATCTTCATGGGCTAGAGTCTCTTAATCTTTCCAACAACCATTTTACAAGTCATATCTTGTCATCCTTGGGAAACCTAAGGTATATTGAATCTTTGGATCTTTCCAAAAATGAGCTTTCAGGACAAATCCCTCAACAGTTGTTGCAACTTGGCTTCCTGGCTATTCTGAATGTGACATTCAACCACCTTGAATGATCTATACCTCAAGGGAAACAGTTTAATACATTTGAGAACAATTCCTACTTGGGCAATCGCGGTTTGTGTGGAAAACCGTTATCCAAGGAATGTAACAATTCAAAGGTACCAACAGTACTTGCCACACCAACAAGTAGCGATGAGTATGAAACTCTCCTACCAAGTGACATAATTGATTGGATGGTTATATTAATGGGAGTCGGAAGTGGTTTGTTGATTGGAATTGTTATTGGGAACTTTGCGCATGGAAGGTATGGCGATTGGCTCCTTGAACGATTCGGGATGAGGAGGGACAGATGGGTAAGGCCAATAAGGAACACAAGGAGAAACTAAGGTATGCATTAGCACTTTATATATATAATTACTAGGTTAAATACCCGTGGATAAACTATATTAACAAAAGATCAAAACAATGTGAAATACTTGTACTAATTTGGTATTAGATGAATGAATATGAATATGTATTGCAACGTTGAATACAATAAAATTTTCATAAAATAAATAAAACAAAGAAAATTAGATGGTAAATTTTCATTAAACTCTAAAAATTTCTTCATATCCAAAATTTGTAGTTATCCTCTTCATTGAATATTAGAAGATTGACTCAATATCTAATTTTAATCTAAAAAGTGCGACATGAATCTTTAAAAACTTTCTTTGTGTATATAATGCTTAAAATTTATTTAATTAATTTTTCTTACTAATAGCACACGATTGTTACTAAAAACATAAATCATTTAGTACTAATATTAATTTGATATAGGGATTTATATTTTTAAAAAGAATAGTGTTTAAAAAAAAGATTGATACAACTCATACAAATACTTAAATAAACAATACACAAAGTTTAAATAAATATATTATGTTATAAAGCAATATAATTAGTATTTGTGTTTAACATTCAAAAAAATATATATAAGCAAAACACATATATTAAGCGTTTAAAACAATGCTAGTTCATAAAAACTGAATAAGTATTTTAAAACATAAAAAACATTATCTTATACATAAAAAACAGCTTCATTTTTTCAAAGCAACAAAACATTCCAAACAACATGAAACCATTATAGGTTTGGGATAGCAGCAACCGTTAGATATTTTGATCATATTTACATATATTTTTCCTGAAAGGTATTTATCTAGATTTGATGAATATGAGCATGTAACACCGCATGACCGACAATAAAAATTACTGTTAACATTTGTTTTTTTATGTGAAATAAACCAATTTTAATTAAAAAATATAGGATAGTAAGATTATATAAAAATTAGTTTCTAAACTTTTGAGCATGTTATTATTATTATTACTATTATTTTTGGAGTATAATAGAAGTTATACTTATAGTCGGAAAGTAAAAGATTTTAAAAATCACGAATGGTTTTTAAAATTAAAGTGTTAAGTGTAGTTTATAGTTTAAATTAAAAATTAGATTAAGTATAAAATTTAAAACATTCACTTTTTAATTTGAAATTATTAAGGCTATTATTTTGTATAAGTTATTAAATTGTAAGAAACAATAGAGTGTCATATTAAAATTTTAAAACAAATATTGTAAAAGAATATTATTAAGAAATATTTCTTTTTGTTAAAATTAAATATTATGAGAAAAAACATGTTACAATTTTGGTACTTTGATGTGATAAAGAGATAAGTTATAGAAGGTTTTAAATGATTTATTTTAATAAAATAATTATGAATTAAAGATAAAAAGATAGGTGTGACACTTGCAAAATATTAGACCAATTAACGGATATGTGGTTGAACAATCATTTTTATTTATTATAATAGGAGATATGCATTTCTTTGTAATTTTATATACATATCTATCTATCTATAATATATATAAACGAAAACCCAAAAATCCTATGTGTCGCGATGTGGTCGCTCCCTCTTTTAATGGAAGCCATCAGATTTCTTAATTTTTAAATGCAGGCCTCTCATTGACTTAACCCGAATTCATGGGTACGAGTCTTACCAAAATCAGATAGCTCTTAAACGGGTTATAACATCTCATTAAATTAAAACTTAATCTTACCAATTATTTGATATGAAATTCTACAAAATAGGAATATACTAAAATTTAATATCCAATTTAAAAAGAAAAATATATTATTTGTAATTAATAAACAATTTTATAGTAAAAAACATAAGCGGGTCATGAGTCACCAAATCCAGATAGCTTTTAAAGGGTTATAACATATCATTTATTTATGAAACCCTTTCATCATCAAACCTAAGTATATTATTAACTTTTTTACAATAAAGAAAATTAAAATCCAAAAAATAAATATTATAAAACAAAAAATGTAAAACAACCATTCTCTCAAGCTATCAGATTACTTTATTTGTAAATGAAGGCTTCTCACGCATTTGATCTGAATTAACGGGTAAAAGTCTCACCAAACCCAGATAGCTCTTAAACGGGTTATAACATCTCATTATATTAAAAAATAATCTCATCAAATATTTGATATGAAAATCTTATAAAATAGGAATATACTAAAAATTAATATCCTATTTTATTTAAAAAAAGATATTATTTATAGTCAGAAACAATTTTATAATAAAGAAAATAAACAGGTAATGGGTATCACCAAACCCAGATAGCTTTTAAACCAGATTATAACATATCATTTATTTGTGAAACCATTTCATCATCAAAACTCAAGTATATTAATTATTAACTTTATTACAATAAATAAAATTAAAATCCAAATATACATATATAAATATTAAAAACGAATAATGTAAAACAACTCTCGTAATACGGGGATAAAATCTAGTGCTTATATATAACAATGATGTATCTGTCTACAAATTATTAATGAAACTTGTGTGCTATTAATCTAAATTGTTTATATATTCCGGTTCAAATGGTGATCATTTTACTTTCAGCACTTGGCTGGTCTTATAGCAGCATAATTCGCATATACGTCGTTATTCTTCAATTTGTTTTTAGTTTATTTAATGACATAGATCTTTACCAGGAACCCAGTTTGGCTGATTCAGAACCTGGTCATGAGCCATAACTCGATATGGATGCATAGCCTTACGGATTAAGCTGAAAAGTTGGGATACTGTTGAATGAGTTTAAATTATGAAACTTTATTTGCCTCGTATGTCTAATTAATTTCTTTAAGCTTTTGGCTACAAGATAACTAAGTATTCACGACTGCACCTTCGGTCACCAAATGTAGTTGCGACTTAATATGTGGTGGCATAAATCTACGCCAATAACTTTATTTGCGACTGATTTGCAACGGGCAATTATTTTGCAACTAATATAGCGACTAGACGTTCGGTTACAAAAATTGTAGAACTTTATTAAAAAAAAACTAGTATGTCAAGTATGTAGAATCAAAAGGAAGGAGGTATAATAGCATTCACGTCTTATCCCCCATTTTTTTATGAGAAGGTTTTTATAATGTAAGGAGTAGTTTATGATGTTACGAATAGATGAAAGAGAATATGTAGTGATTTAAGTTACAGTTCACCTTTTTTATTTATATTTACTCAACGGACTCCAATATCTGGAAGGGTATTATGATTTCTAGCAGGTAAATGCATATCCACCTTCAAGATAATAGATGCAACTACAACTCCTAATGTTTTCATGTTGTTATTCCTGTACAGACACAAAACAAGTCTTTACAAAATCAAAAAAACCTAAAAAAAAATTGAGTTTAAGAAAGAATTGACGGATTAATTACTTCTTCACCATCGAACTCAAGCAGATATGTGATTAGACGTTGTATCCACAACTCACTAACCGTGATGACACCATCTGTATGTGTGTAACTCATAATAAAATGTTGCTTCATGATAATCTCTAAAGATAGTGTTATTCAAACCATTGACAAGAATAAATACAAAGTGCAGGCTACAATTTAGGAGCAATTATCTTTATACAACAATGATATTAACTAGGCTACAAATTCCAAATTACAAACATTTGAATGCATAATTTACTGTGGGGAACCTGGAACCGATATGAAGTATAGACAAAAAAGTTCACAAAGGGGTTTTAATATCAAACCCATCACTACAAGAATTTGACCCTGTAGAGACAACACTATAACGACCACAAATGTTATCGCTATATATTAACATGTAGCAACGATATAGCGTTGGTATAAAGATATCGTAGTTTTTAACCAGTCCAGCCCTATAGCGACGACATGTAGTCGCTACAAGTTAAATTATTTCCTTTTTGAATTTTTTAAATTATAGAATAATAGATAATCGTAAAATAAAACTTATTTTTTACTAGTTAAACTTTGTAGCGACGACAAATCATCGCTACGAGTTAAATTATATGCTTTTGATTTTTTTTAATTATAAAAAATAGGATTTTTGACCAGTCAAACCCTTTAGCGAAAACTATGTCGTCGGTACAAGTCAAATTATTTATTTATTTAAATTATAGAATAACAAATAATAAACATTAAAAAGATTTTTGACCAGTCAAACCCTATAGCAACGACTATGTTGTCGCTACAAGTTAAATTATTTGTTTTTTCATTTTTTTTTAAATTATAGAATAACAAATAATAAAAAAACACAAAAAGATTTTTGACTAGTTAGACCCTATAGCGACAACATGCCGTTTAAATGATTATTTTAAATTGGTTACATGTGGCGTGGATTGAGGCTAGGATTAGAAATTATGAGCAAGCAAGAGTTCTATATATTCCCCATATTTAGGCCTGTAAACGAACCGAACGTTCGGTGAACTATTCGTGAACTGTTAAGCGGGAAGTTCGTTTATGTTCGTTTATTTAATAAACGAACGAACATGAACAAAAAATTTGTGTTCGTTTAATTAAAAGAACGAACATGAACACATGTTCAGTTCGTTCATTTATTTTCATGAATGTTCGTTTATGTTCGTTTATGTATATTTATTTATGTTTGTTTATGTATTAATAGAAAATAATTAAATATTATCTGGATGGGTCATCTACTTAAAGGTTTTATATTTCTTAATTTGTTTTCATTTAAGTTCCTTTATATTTGTGTTCATTTACATTTGTTCATACATGTTCGTTTATCTTTGTTCAGTTATGTTCGTTTAGATTTTAAACAACGAACACAAATGTCAATTTTTAAATAAACGAGTAAACATAAATATTTGTTCGATTAAGTGCCTGTGTTCTTTTAAAGTAAAATGAATGGACACGAACATGTCCTTGTTCGTGTTCATTCGATTCGTTTACAGGCTTTCATTATTCACATTGATGAATACGTCGGTCTCAATCTCTAGGCTCTGCCGATTTTAATTGTCTTCGTTTATGTTCGTGAACCGTTCGTGAACACATTAATTTCCTTAATGAACTAGCACGAACAAAAAATCTCGTTCGGTAAGTGTTTGTGAACACATTATTTTCTTAATGAACGAACATGAACAAGGCCTTGTTCGTGTTCGTTCGGTTCGTTTACACCCCTGCCCATATTTACTATTTTCAAGCTAGCATGAATGCATAGTATAAACGCAACTTTAAATCATATTTGAATATAATGCGGGTTATGGTAATGTGATACGAACATAGCCTTAGGAGTTTTATCTGAGTTATTTGATTGTGGGGATTTACACCCTTAATAGTAGGGGTGTGGGACAAGTTTGTAAACTGATTTATACTTGCTGTCTGCACCCAGGCTAGCCTACTTGCGGGTGTTGTTTCGGGGCCTTAATCAATTTATTTTTGTATGAATTTTGGTCAGATGTTACTTAATATCATAATTGAGTTTATTTAATTTTTATAGATTTTTCTGAATTTGTTTGTGGTGGTTTTGTGAATTGTTTATTAATAAAATAAGGATTTTCAGCACCCAGGTCAGCCCACTTGAGAGTGCCGTTTCGGGATCTTAATCATTTTATTTTGACACGGTTTTTAGTAAGAAGATAGTTAACATCATAAGTTATTTTATGGAATTTTTGTAGAATTTTCTGAAATGGTTTGATATGAGTTTATGCGTATTCCGTTAATAAAATTGTGATTTTCAGCAAAGTGTATTAGTGTCATAATCGATCAAAGTATATACGTGACTAACCAAATGATAACGGGTCATGCGGGTGGATATATAATCTTTTACTTTTATATAGTATGTTATGTTTCATAAAGAAATTATATATGCGTATGAGATGTAGGGAATAAAAGGTGACGATAAAGTATATCAAATTTTCACCCGTTTAATGGTTTTTTTTGTGTCTTGGGTCAGATTAGGCCTGCTTTATGTATCTCACAAGATCTGTGTCTCAGGTAATTACCTTTACTTCCTTCCGACCCCTATGTATCTCACAAGATCGGTGTCTCAGGTAATTACCTTTCGCTTCCCGCCTGTAGATTCCGTTCAATTTGCTTCTATTGGGCGGGGCATCTAGCACATGTAGTTTTCATGATGGTTTATGAATTACATTTAAGACAATAGAACACCTCACCTCGGGTCATGAATGATTTTTACTAAGGAAGTGGTGTTTGACCATCCTAAATAAACTTGTTCCGCTTTTTGATTTGCAGTTTCATAAATTATTAAAAAAGAATAGTCTTTTAAACCATAAAAGAGAACTTGAGGTTTAGAAATAGAGCACTAATTAAACCGAGTTTGAGATATACAAAACAGTATGAATCAAACCGACTTCAAGCTTGAGTTACAGTTGCAAGCTAGTAGTTCTAATTTTTGACAGCTTACATATGCATTCTTTTGGTGGTTACTGTTGCATGGGCACGGGAATTGTATTGAAAGCGTTGACATGTCACATCGCAAGGAAACCACGGGATGGGTAAATGATGAGGCACGATCGGACTTTGTAAGTAAATAACTTTCATCAAACATAATTTGGTATGCTCTTATTTATGTGGGTGAAATTGACCCGATCTCACTTTAAAACACTAAAAGTTGGAAATTTAAATCTTTTAAAGTGAGTTCGGGCTATTTTGACTAATTTAAACTAAAAATTGGATATATTGTGTTGGGCTCGGGTCATCTGACTAATTTAAAGTAAAAGATTGATATATTAAGTATATTAAAGTTGGTTCGGGTCATTTGACTCATTCACCTTTTAGATTAGATTCTAGTTCCACATTAAACGACTCAAAATATGCAACTTTTAAATTGGTTAAAATGACGTAAACTCATCTCAATAGACTAGAAGTTAGTATTCATTTATAGTATTGTTGCTTTAGAGTCGATATCTTGAAATTTGGGAATTGTTATCGTTGATTATTTATAGTTTTATCATGTTGGTTATCGATTTTACAACGGCTATGCTGTTGAAATTTTGTAAATAATTTAGCATACGTTAATTGTGTTTTTTAATGTAGGAAAAGATCCAAAATGAGGCACAGAAAATGCAAGGCGAGTCCGATGACTCATCACCAATTGATTATATTGAGGTCATGAAACGTGCCATAGGAGAATACAACAAGACATGGAGCGACAGTTTCAACAACGAATGAAGCAACAACTTGAACAAATTCGTAAAGACTTTGAGAGAAAATATCGAGGTGGTAAGCATCGTGATGATTGTGTTGGTGATAGTAGTGGTGATAAAGATAGTTTAACTGCCTTGTTTACTTTTTATTGGTTTGTAGTTCGACTAATTCGGGATAGTTTGGTTTGTAATGTACTATTAACATGTGATATTTTGGTTTGTAATACACTATTAACATTGTGATATTTTGGTTTCTAATTTGGTTCGAAATGTTTCAGCATGTTTTTGTTTGATTATTGGAGTTTTAAGGTTTAAATAGCTGGAAATAAATTTTTAGAAAAAATAAAACATAAAAAAAGGTGGACTTATAGCGACGACTTATTGTTTCCACAAGATTTTATCTGTAGCGACGACATATTGTTTTCACATACTTTTATCTATAGCAACGACATGTTGTCTCCACAAGCTTGTAGCTATGGAGACAACATGTTGTCTCTACAAGCTTTTACTTATAACGATGACAAGTCGTTGCTATAACATAAATAATTTAATACATATACATATTTTTAAAATTTAGTAAATATTAATAAAATAAAATAAATGTTTCTGATTTATTTTTAATAAATTTTTGTAAGAACTTGTAGAGACGACAAGTTGTCGCTAGATAGTAACATATAGCGACAACACTTCTGGCGACAACTTTAGGCACATATTGCAACGAGCCTGTAGAGACAAAGGTTGTAGCAACGAAATGTCGTTTCTGTAGGTCAAAAAGGCCTATAGAGACAACATGTTGTCGCTATAGACCTTAAAAAAGTGGTCACCATAAGCCAAAAACCTTGTAGTGCCAAAATAAAGAGTTCAAAAGTTGTACTTGTTGCCAATTAAGCCAGAAATAATGTCTACAAACAAAGAAAACACGAAATCAAAGAAGAAAATCCCGCATATTGTAGTTGCGTTTTAAGAGCGTAAAATGACCTTAAAAAAACTCCAGACATAACAGTAAAATATGTTTGAGGCTGAAATGGTTACAAAATACTCATGTTATGAGTTGAAATGTCAAAAAAGATTTCTTGTAAATGAGCCAAACCACATGACTAAAACAAGAGACATATGAGTTCTAGAGTGGTGCTTACTGCTTTGCTTATCACCAATGCAAGCGGCATTTCTTGAATCTATTGTTTCTTTTCCTATATATCCCTTTTCATGCTATTTTTATTAAATGTATCCTCTTTGAACTTATCAAACTATTTTCTCTTAACATTGTATAAATACATATTAGTCCCTCTTATTTTTTCTTTCTAATTAATATTCTCCACTCATATATCAAAATCAAAACTATTAAATTGCTATTATTAATTTATTTTCATTATATTAATATTTTATTTTGTTTATGATAGTATCAATATTAGCATTAGTCACATACACACAATATAATAATACATTGACAGTGATAATAATAAATGCTATTATTGTGATCAAGAATCATAAACACACACAAAATAATAATAAAATAGTTTTATAGTTTTTAATTTATAATATTTTAAAGGGAGGACATAAGATGAAAAGATGTTAGAGTAGAGTAATATATCAAATAATATTGTTAAAAGGAATTGAAAATAAAGAGGAGGGGTATGACAAGTAAGGAAATAGTACGTTTAGCTTAACTCCTATAAAAACATATTTTCATTGCCAATGCCTTTATAATAATAACTAAGTAACAAAACTTGTCTTGTTGCGGCAAAGCAGCGACATGAATTTAGTTGGTATGAGGTAACGATACAACCCAGAATATAAATTAGGAAATTAGAATAATATTGGCAGTCGTATAACTTATCAAACAAAAAAACATATCTTAAAACGACGTGTATTTGTTGGTAAAACTCACTCTTTGCGGCTACGAGTCGACACAAATTCGATCAGTATCGTAGGGTTTGTAGCATTACAAGAACTAAACCCAATGCCATATCAAATAGAAAAGAAAACTAAATAAAAGAATTTCAAAAATATACAAGCCAACCAAAAAAATAAAAAATTTAAATAATTTATAAAACAAATTCGTGAGACACACATCTAAAAACCGTACTAAAAATTAATTGAGAAAAAAAATAAGAATTTAAAAAAAATAACTTTGTCACTAACCATGCCTATTAATGTTATTAATGTTATGATTATCCTTCATTTCTTTCTTGACGTACAAAAAAAATCAGTGAGACTGGATTTGAAGATTTAGTGACCCGATTTGAAATAAATATGATGAGTGATCTAATTGAAACACTTGATATTCTCTATAATATGGTTGTTGTTTTTTCTTTTAAACTCCCGGTTACAAACTATATATAAACCTGGTGGTGATAAACCCAAGCATTGTCGGTCCCGGGCGTTGAGGCGGTAAACCAACGCAATGTCATCGGTTTCGGTTACGTTAATTCGACCTGAATTCAGACATTATCGGTTACACTCGTTACGGTATAGACATCGCAGGTAAAACCTAAACATTAAAACCCAAAAACTAAATTCGTCAAATTAACATTTTAAAAAAATGAATTATTCGACATTTATATAGTCGGTAAACTCGCACGGTGGTAAACGCCAAGTGTTGTCGATCCTGGGCATTGAGATGGTAACTCGACACGAGTTTGGGTGCCGTTTTCGGTTACTTTCATTACCGTATCAGAGCTAAGAAACGGGGAAAAAAAATTGGAGGCGAACCAACAGGGTGGTGTCGATAGGTAAATTAAGGCGTTAACCCGAGTGTTGTCGGTCCTGAACGTTGAGATTGTAAGTCTACGCGTATTCGATCAGTCCGTTATATTCATTACGTTACGGAATCAAAAAAAACAAAACAAAACAAAAACCTCAGTGCAAAGAACCAATTAGGTGCCGCCAGGTGGCCCAGTCGACACTTAGCGGCACCAAACTTCTTAAATGCTTCTCATGCACAAACCTGTTATTCGAAAACTCGTTAACTTAATACTCAATTATTGGTCAACAATCAATTAGCCAATTAGACCGGTTAATCGGGCCGATTACAACTAGTTTTCAAGCACAAAACCATAGCCCGTATAACCAGTTTCGTGTATAACCAAACCGATTTAACTGAGAAAAAACCAGTTTAAAGGAAAATAACTTAAAACCCTAAAACCGGTTTTCGGTAACCGCTTCTTAGGCGAAAATGAAACCGATTGCGGTTTGGATGCGCACCTCTATCCATAGTCTCATGTTATTGTTTACAAAACAAGAAAAAGCCCAAAGCCCGTTTCAAGCCCAGACATTATCTCACCTACTACGTAGAATCAATCAATTAACCAATAAGCAAAACCCTAGTTTCTTTCAGCTGAACAGTGGATCTAATCGCAGTCGAAAATGGACAAAAGCATGCTCGGTGATTTGGGTACTCTTCCACCGGAAGATCAAGCTCGCATGTCCACAATGATCGACCAGCTTCAGATTCGTGACAGGTTATTGGTTAATAATATTATTTAATATGTTTATATCCTGTAGCCTATACTAATCGATCATTTCTGTACAACTTATTGGTTAATAATAATATTATTTGTTAATTGTGTTTGTGTTTATTTATTTGCTCGCGTGTATTAAAATCGTTTAATATTTTGAAGACTTGTGTTTGTGGTTTAATACAAAATTTGTTTTGGGGTTTTAATTGTATTGTGATTGTTATATGTGTTGATATAGGTATTGTTTTTGATGTGGATGAAATGATATGAAATTATTATTATTATTATTATTGATTTCGGTTATGATCTGTGAAGCTTATTGGTGTGTGCGGTTCGGTTTTTTTTTTTTTTTTTTCGGTTTAGGCTAAAACTAATACAAAAACCGAAACTTTAATTTTTCGGTTTTTGGTTTTGTTTCGATTGTATTTTGGTTTTGCCGTTTGAGGTTGAAAACTCTGTGATCATAAATTTGGGTGTAAGGTATTTTGTTAATTGGTAAATATTTGATCATTATACATTTGGGCTAAAATTTTAGAGTTACATATTTGTTAAATTTTTATAAAGTATTTGAAATAAAAAATGAAAATTCGATACGTTTGTTTCATTTTTTTTTGGTTTTTATTTCATGTAAAATCATAACCGAACCGTAAGTTCAGTTTTATAGAAAAATATAAATCAATACGTTGGTTTTTGATTCGGTTTGTTTTTTTCCGTTTTTAGGTTTCTGGCATCTGGTTTCTTGCACACATTAAAAACACAATTCGATAAAGAATTTTAATCTTCGGAATTGTTTTCACTTTTATGCAGATTTGAGATATTTTTTTTCGCATATTTGCAATTTTTGTTAAATTTTTATAAATTATTTGAAATAAAAAATGAAAATTCTATACATTTGTTTCATTTTTTTCAGTTTTTATTACATGTGAAATCATAACCGAATCGTAAGTTCAGTTTAATAGAAAAACATAAATCAATACGTCGGTTTTTGATTCGGTTTGTTTTTTTTTTCTGTTTTTAGGTTTCGGACAGGCTTTTCTGGTTTCTTGCACTCATTAAAACTCAATTGATAATTGTTTTCACTTTTATGCAGATTTTGAGATATTTTATTTTCTCATATTTGCAATTTTTGTTAAATTTTTATAAATTATTTGAAATAAAAAATGAAAATTCTAAACATTTGTTTCATTTTTTTTGGTTTTTATTACATGTAAAATCATAACCGAACCGTAAGTTCAGTTTAATAGAAAGCATAAATCAATACTTCGGTTTTTGATTCGGTTTGTTTTTTTCGTTTTTAGGTTTCGGACAGGTTTTTCTGGTTTCTTGCACATATTAAAACCGAGTCGATAAAGAATTGTAATCGTCGGACTTGTTTTCACTTTTATGCAGATTTGAGAATTTTTTTTTTATATTTGCAATTTTATAC
This sequence comes from Bidens hawaiensis, assembly GCF_021521415.1. Taxonomy (NCBI): domain Eukaryota; kingdom Viridiplantae; phylum Streptophyta; class Magnoliopsida; order Asterales; family Asteraceae; genus Bidens; species Bidens hawaiensis. Next base: position 60,411 of record NW_027500944.1, read on the forward strand.
GTAAAGCGTTTCAATCTTTTAATCTTATTGTAATGCTTCTACGCTTTGACTTAGGTGTAGTTTCAGATGTTGATGAATGATATGAAGTTATGAACACCGTTACTTTTGATTATGTTGTGAAAGTTTGTGATAACTTTGACTTGCTGAAAATTAATGTTTAATTCTCGGTTGCAGTCTAAGGATGTACAACACGCTTGTTGAAAGATGCTTCACAGACTGTGTGGATACATTCAGGCGTAAAACTTTGGATAAACAGGAGGAATCATGTGTGAGGAGATGTGCTGAGAAGTTTTTGAAGCATTCGATGCGGGTCGGGATGAGATTTGCTGAACTTAACCAAGGGGCTGCTACTCAAGACGAATAGATGATAAACCGAGCTTTTAGTTTCTGTTTTGGCTATGGAAGTTTTCTTTCAGGTGATTTTGCTTTAGGGTTTTAAGTTTTTAAGTAAACAGTATAATTGCCAAGTGATGTATACGCACTTGCGAAGTTTTATAAATGTATTTGTGTTTATCGTTTTTGGGGTATGGAACCATGATATCAAAGAAAACCGGGAGGTGTTGAAAGTAGCATAATGGTTGTCAAGAAACCTTACAGACTAGACCAATCCCGTTTCTGAAGTTTTGTATTGAGTTCGATTGATCAAGGTTGCTAGTTGGTTTTGACTCATTACCATTTGCTTTCAGATATTCCCGGTACCTTAATTTTGACAGTTGATTGCATTTTCGGTTTAAAGTTTCCCCAATTGCTAAGAGTTTTCTAAAACTGTTCTTTACGTTATGAACTTGTGAGAGATTCTGTTAAGCCTTTGGTATTTGATATATTATTTAAGTTTTTGAGTTGGTCTTTTGTTAATAAAAAGTGTCGAAGGTTTTTGTTTGTCAAAAACAAAAGAAAAATCATTGTGTGTGCAATTTGAAATAGTGCAGCTTAACCAAATTGGACTTTTGTCCTCCGTTCCTTGCAGTGCGTACAGCATCAACAAGTCAAAAGAAAGAATAATTTGTTTTGTTTTGTTTTCTGCACATAGATCAGTTCTTCTTGGTTGTCGTCGGCTCCATTGTGTTATATTTAACAATAAATAGGTTTTTGCTCAAAATATTTGAACCCGTACAAATCGGTCTAGGTCGGGTCAGACTGGGTTTGGATATACAAGACGTCGGTTTGGTCATTTCAAAACTGGTTTTATTGTTATCAGGTCAGGTTACGAACCGGATCGGGCCCCGGGAGGGGATGCCGATATCCAAACTGCTGGGTAGGAGAAACTGGTTTATTTGTGTTATCGCTGGGTTGGGTTAGAAACCGGTTACCAGGCCCTAACTAGTGGGCCGGGATTCAAAAGAATTAGGCAAAGTGTTTGTTCCTAAACGATGGAAGTGGAAAGACACTAAGGGAGAGGGATATACTCCTTTTCGTAATCACCGAAATTGTACGACAAACCTTCTTGCTCCAGGTGTACTACCCTGACACGTTAAGGTTTAATTCTCCAGGCCCCGTTTATAAAGTGATAGTAGTCAGAATAAATCAGAAAGATAAGAGCTAAGATTCAGCATAATAATTTTTTTCATAACTTTTTTCAATACATTAACTATAGGATTATGACATACTGCCCAACGTCCCAACCTGCACGACTGTCTATTTTGTCCGACTGTTTATTGTTCTTTTGTAGTTATCAGTTGATGGTTCCTAACAAAGTTGTTACACAAAAAGCACTAAAGATAAAACAATCCATGTATCTGATGGACACCTATAGTAATATAAGTATAGTTCTTGTATATTTCAGCTTCTTCACTTAGGTTGTTCTCTATGGAGTGGCAAACTGGAAATATAGCCCATCCACATCAATGGGGCTTCAAAATCCCTCTTCATAACGCCCTACTGTGGTTTGTCACCCTGTTATATATATATATATATATATATATATATATATATATATATATGCATGTGTGTGTATGAGAGAGAGAGAAGATGCAGGCCCCACCTCCATTCCCCACGTCGCCCTTCTTCCGCCCCCTAAGACGCCCACAGTGGATGGTCTTAGCAACCATAATGCGCACTTTTATAATATTCAAGTAGCACTTTTATAAGACGAAAAAACATACTATAAGGAAAAAAAACAACGCGGAAAGCATAATTGATGCAGGAATGAAAGCATTCAAATGGCTCATGACACTTTAGTTAATCAAAGATTGATAAACTGTACCATAGTTTCAAAAAACAATGTTCTTCGATTTAATATTCAACCAAAAATTGATCTCGCTAACGCAAATAACAAAGTATATATAATGTTTCAAAAAAGGATAATGCGAAATTCAAAACAAAAGATAAACACCACAAAATATGCAAACTTAAGTAATAAAAAAGGATTGTGCAAGACTTTTGAAATTCAAATTGAAACACCATTATCCATAGCTTGCGTCTGGACTCAATCATGAAACCGTGTTCATCGACCCGACATCAAGAATACATTCCCGATAAACCTGTTCATTTGTGATCATCCTCTTTGGTCCAAAAGAATACGGTTTTCCCACATGTTGTCGCGCGTTCTTTGTCAACCAATTCGAGGCTTTCAACATACGTATTCATCTCAAGTTTGCAACAATCAGTTCCAAATTCCAAATGTCTTGTAACTTTTGCTTGTGTATTTTAATTATAAACTTTTGAACATTCCACTTCGATGTATGTCAATATATCACCATTAATGATGGGTTAGAAAACTGTCATCCCAATAAATACATCATTTTTCAGTTTAAAAAGTGAAGACCAAGATCAATGTTACCATACTCTTACCCGAATCCAAGTATAACCTTCTTCCCAACGCTGTTATTTTCCAGATGAACCACTGCTAGACAACTATTTATATGGTGGTTACCTGCTCGACTCTCCAAGAAATAGGCAACAAAATGTAGCCAAAAACACGACTGCTCAAATTGAATGTCATAATATAACGAGTACAGCCTTCGTGTCTTAGTGTTGAATAATCATGACCCACCCAACGCAATATTCCATTGAAAAAGCATGCCTTCGGTATTACATAAGTATGAGAAAGCCGATTAGGCGGGGAAGGGATCGCATCCCACGAGGCCGTTTTCAAGGAGTAAGTGTACGATTTTCATCTGATGGGCATTTGTTGTAGCATATAGCCACAATGTTGTAATCTAGAGTGATCGGGTCAAAACCAAATCCTAATGCTACCTTGGAAAAGTTTGTTTTTGAAGGAGGACGACGTGAAACGATTAGTTTGCTCCTGATTGAAAAGTTCCCTAGACTTATCATTTTCTTATCATTATCATACAGACAGACACAAAATTCCATTATAAGAACCAATAACATAAGCCATGCGCACATAGGAGAACTCAACATACTCCGGGTATGCAGGCGAGCCCAGAACCTGGGTCGAAAAATGGCAACTGGTCTGGTGAGTGCAACGTATAGATTTCTCTACGCTTGTAATATTCACGACCAGTGACGTGTCTGATGATGACTTTTGGAGGGTTTTTAGAGCATCGAAGGCGGTGATTGTTGAGGAATTCGGGGCTACGAAGACGAGAATGTCAATATTGGGAGAGTGATCGGAACCGGATGATGAATTTGGGTGGGAGCCTTTCAAATATTTCAACCAACAATCATCACAGATATTATAGACATTATGTGCTGAAACTAAGGTGTTGTTTGTTTTTTAGGACAAAAACTGTCTGCAGTCTGATTTCATGTCTGCAACTGAAGATGCGGTCTGAAGGTCTATAGTCTGAAAATATAATACTGTTTGTATTATAAACCGGATATCGTCTGCATAAGCTGGAAATTTGTTTTATAAGCTGGACGATGGTTATGGTCGATGGAGGGTGGAGGTGGTGGTGATGGAGGGTGGTGGTGGGTGGTGGACGGTGGCGGCGACGGCGGACGGTTGGTGGTGGTGGCGGACGGTGGTGGGTGGTGGGAATGCCTCTTTTCGAACTTTCTGATAGTTAGGAATGGAATCGCTTGAGAGTTGTCTGGTAGTGGATGGTGGTTGCGGCCAACAGTGGTTGGTGGTGGTGATGGACGGTGTTGGTGGTGGTGGTGGTGGCGGCGGTGGGTGGTGGTGACAGACGACGGGTGGCGGCGGCGGACGGTGGTGGTAGACGGTGGGTGGTGGTGATGGCGAACGATGGGTGGTGGTGGTGGACGGTGGTGGTGGTGGTGGTGTTGGACATTGGGTATTGGTAGGATGTTAAGAAGTGTAAAGAAATTAAACAATAGCTTATTTTTTAAGACTATTAATACACATTTCAGATTTTTTTTTTATATAAAAACAAACAGTCTTTCTTATGTCTGCGCGTCCACAAACATAAACACCTTGCAGACCTTTTAATAAAAAACAAAAAGAACCTAAAACTAATTCACAGAACGCAAACAAGCATACATAGATAAAGAACACACAAATATTTAACGGCGTAGGATTACAACTAGTAAAGTTTTCATCTCCTAATTTAAAACTAAGTAACTTAATATATTAATAAAGTTTAAAATTAAATAGATGATTGTTTACTAAATTACTAGAAAGAAGAATTATCTACCACTGAATATTTTATTATTTTAAATCAATATAATAACTTATATTTAAATGTAAACCGGTGCATAAATATAAATGGACTATGGCCCACAATATGACATCATCATACGGACTGTATGACAAATGATAAACATTCACATCGTCTTTTTTGTTCAGTATAACTTGAACGGACATTAACTCTTACAACTCGTATAAACATTTTGGCCGTTTGTCGTGTCAGTATTACACGTTATACGGCTCCGTATGACCATTTTTCATATGCCATATGAATCCATATGGCTCAGTGCCTCAATGGAGTATCCTTAGATCATAACGAAGTTTGGCCATAATTACCTAAGTTTGACTAAAATACTTGACTTTGTATTCAATTTTGACCACAATTAACCAAGTTTGACTAAAATATTTGACCATAATTGAAATTGTTAGTTACTTTCTGATGCAGGATGTAGCTGGATTAGCTGCTGATGGGGGACAGCTTGTTGAAAGAGCAAGGTTACTGCCTCTCGGTTATACTTTTAGGTACCGAAGAGTAGGAGCGTGAACTTTTGACACCACAACGAACCTAGAACAAAATTTACGGGCTTGGTATACACGGCTTCGAGTCAATTTCGTATCGAACCCGTGGCCCCATTTGGCTAAACCGCGTTGTGTTCAGGTCGAATCGATGGGTGCACTGGTTTAACACATATACTTTTTTATTTTGTTTTTAAGTTGTGTTTATGTAATAAACTAAATTGGTTGTGAAATTGATAAATATATGTTATATTTAAAATGTATTTGGCATACTTAAAGTTTTATAATCTATTGTAAAAATGTAAATTTAAAGTATTAATAAGTCAACAGTTGAAAGTTAAAAACTTTCGGTATAAAAGGGCAATGTTCGGGTCAACACCCGAGTTTTATATTGTTTGGTTCACAGATTGAAATATTGGGTTTGACGGTTCAGTTCTTGGTTTGGAATCAACCATGTAAACCGAGCCGTTGTGTATCTTTGGAATATGCATAAATATTTTAAAGAAAGCGGTTATGAGTTATTAAAAACAAAGACGTTCCAATCACCAATCCAAACCGTTTTGGTTGTTCTGGCAACCCAACAACCAACCTACCTAAGCGCTTAGAATCGGGCGTCAATTTTGCCTAGCAGATGCCGGCCACAAGCATAGCCGAATCATCCCTCATTAGGCTATTATGTATCCTGATGATGACCCGTGTCAGAATGCGGTTTTGCCAAGTCAACTTTTCATGCTATTTAGGTACCATTACCTGTAATTTTTTATTTATTATCTCAAAAATTTAACAGATTTCAAGGTCATGTATAACTCTGGTCTCTAAATGAATCTTTGTTTGTAGCAATAATATAATTCTTGTTTATTTCACTTAGCAACCATAATACGCACATTGGATTAAATTAACATGCAATTAATAAAGTTCAAATCATCATCTTACATTAAAATATGACTTTCAAAAGACTAGAAAATAAGTAAAACCTATATCTTAAAGCAGAATATGCTTCGTGATGAAGTTATTTCTTTTTCCTTCCAAGAGAATACGGTTTTCCCACAAGTTGTTGCGCGTTCTTTGTCAGCAAGTTCGAGGCTTTCAACACATGGATTCATGTCAAGTATGCTAAAACCAGGTCCAAACTGCAAAGATTTTGTAAAATTTGTTCGAGCATTATAAACTTTTGACCCTTCATGAACATTGTATGCCAGAATATCACCATTAATAACGGGTTGGAAAACCGTCGTCCCAATAATTGCAAATCTTTTCAGTTTAAAAAGTGGAGACCCAAGATTCAATGTTACCATAGTCTTTCATCACCCGAATCAAACTATAATCATCTTTGATAATGTTGTTATTTTCCGGATGAACCACCGCTAGACACCCATTTACGGTGGTTACCTGTTCGATCATCCAAGATTCAGGCAACCAAATGTAGCCGAAAACACGACTGCTCAAATTGAATGTCAGTATAAAACGAGTACAGCCTTCGTGCGTTGATGTTGAATAACCATGACCCTCCCAATGCAATATTCCATTGAAAAAGCATGCCTTCGGCTCTACATCAGTACGAGAAAGCTGATTAGGCGGGGAAGGGATCGTACCCCACAAGTCCGTTTTCAAGGAGTAAATAAGTGTACGATTTTCTTCTAATGAGTATTTGTTGTGACATATAGCCAAAATGTTGTAATCATAAGTGATCGGGTCAAAACCAAATCCTAATGCTACCTTGGAAAAGTTTGTTTTTGAAGGAGGACGACATGGAACGACTAGTTTGCGCGTGATTGAAAGGTTCCATAGACTTATAATTCCGTTACAAGAGCCAATACACGAAGCCATCACCGCGTATCCTTGATCTGAGAACTCAACTCCGGGTATGCCAACGAATTTAGAATCTGGGTCGAACGGCAACTGGTCTCGCGAGTGCAATGTATAGATGGCTCTATAGTCTTGATATCGACGATGTCTGATGAGTACTTTTGGAGGGTTTTTAGAAAATTGAAGGCGGTGATCGTGGAGGAATTTGGGGCTAAGAAGACGAGCATGCCAGTATTTGGAGAGTGATAGAAACCGGATGATGGATTTGGGTGGTAGTCTTACAAAGATTTGAGCGATTGAGTCATCACAGACATTGTAACCAGACATTATTATGATTTCACAAACACAACACCAACAAACAAAGCTAAACACACGAATATGGCAGAATGAATGATGGGCGTAAGTATATATATAGAAGAATATATGCTCTCCTAATTTAAAACCAAATACAATAAAATATTAATAAATTTTAAAATTATACAGACAATGGTTTCCTAAATTACTAAGAAGAATTACCTACCAAGAGTTTTATGGGATGTGAAACAGGAAAAAGTTATGCATATCTTTGTTCACAATTAATTATAAAATATATAAGTGAGGGCTAAATTAAGACGGTAGAAGTTAAGAGTTTACAACTTATAATGCATAATGTGCATGTTTAAGTAGGAATGTGTTTGTCTTTTACACACATTTCACCCATGTTCATTTAATTTGTATAAAAATAATTACATGTATAGTACTTCAACTTTACTTAAATTTTGTAAATTTAAGAATTAGTTATAATTTTAAGCCCTCATGATTACTCATTTTTTACTCTTATCTTTATTCTTTTTGGTTTTCTTCATATATGTTTTACAAAAATACGGTTAACAAACATCCAAGCATACCTATTTAAACAAGCATATTTTTGTCGGCGTTTCAATATAATTTTTTTTCAAAACAGGTAGACAGTTTAAAATATACAAGTCATTGCTGCATTAATGTATAAATTTCTTAAAAGGCAAATGTTTACAATCACATGTTTTCATATGATTACATATCTAACATTTTATCTTTTTAACTTGTTACAATTCAACATTTAAGTAATATTTGCAACTTTAACCCCTCAGGTTTATCCAAACATTACTTAACTTTAATTTTTTTCTTCTTATGTGTTTTATAAAAATGTGATTAAAAGTATACAAGTATATAAATATTTAAAATAATTAAACGAATGTGATCCAGGCTCGGTATGAAGTCCGAGTTGAGCTAGCCTTGGCTTGATGTGCTAACAACCTTTTAAGTATTGTTCCCCGCAACATCGTGCGAACACCTGACTAGTATATACATACACACACACTAGTTGGAACCCGCGCGATGCTGCGGTGACAACATTTGATTTGATCTAGAATTCGTATTTGAGGTGCGCAAACCGAGCATTTTCAAGAACTGAAACCAGATAGGAACCGGTTCTGGGTATGGTCAACAAAAGTCAAAACCGGGTTGGGTAGTAACTAAGGGTGTTCACGGTTCAGTTTGAAATCGTGAAACCACCCAAACCGGTTAGCGGTTTGGTTTCATGGTTGGTTTTTAATCCTAACTTTTGGTCGGTCGATTTTACAATTTTCAAACCGTAATGAACGGTTTGGTTTACGGTTTATGTCGAAAATCAACCGTATAAAACCAGACCAGACCGTGTGATTTACTTATGTAAATATTTTATATTATATATGTATGTACACAGGTATATTGCTATTCATAATTAAATCATAGTTGTTAAGTGTTATAAAATTAAACTAACAGTTAAGAATTAATGGGCTAAGCTCCAAAATTATACTAACAGCTTGTCTTTGAACTTGAATGTGGACAAGTTGTGTATAAACTTATCAAAATCTGCAAATTATTTACAACTTTACTATAACTATATCAATCTTTATCTTTGATATCTTGTATAAAAACCTAACAATCCTAAACCGTGAAACCAAACCGGAACCAAACCGTTACTAACGGTTCGGTTTGGTTCGGTTTAAAAGTTCTACGGTTTGGTTTCGGTTTACAAAATCGCAAACCGTTATTAACGGTTTGGTTCATGGTTCGACCTAAAAACCGCGAAAACCGGACCGTGGACACCCCTAGTAGTAACTGGTTGCGGGTATGGTCGGGTATTTGACCGGTTTTCTGGGTTTTTATCAGGTTTCAGGGAGGGTCGGGTTTTGACCAAGTATCGGTGAAACCGGTTCTGACAGGTCCGGGTTTGTTCCGGTCCGGGTACGGATCAAAGGAAAAACCCAAAGCCCGGTCCATACATATGGGTCGGTTAGGGTTGGGTCCGGTTTCGGGTGGGAACTGAAGGGTCAGGATCAAAACCGGTTTTTTTCACACCCATTTTTTTTACCAGTAAAGCCAACTCCCATTAACATAAGAGAACAAAATACAATTACATTTCATAAGGTGCTGACATAATTAATCACCTATAGCAAACACAATAACTAACCGCTGAACCCATAGTTTTTGCAACAAATAGCGTTCAAGGCCACCAAGTTCGTTTGAATTTGTTCGGGAACAAGTTTGTTTTGAGACACAAAAAGGCTAGCAGCAAGTTAGCGGTAACAAAATCAAATGGATCAAGTTCGTGTTTGTTGGCAAGGTCGGCTCAAGGCCTAACTAAATCGATATGAGATTTTGCTGATGACAATTATTTTCTGGCATTTATTTATAATGCTAAAGAACAAACAAACAAACACTCAAGTAAACGTAAAGGAGGAATTCTGCTATTTTGCTCGACTATTTGAACTCTGAAATTACCTTAAGTTCACTCACCGAATTGTCACTTAAGTTCACTGACTAATTATCACCTGAACTCCGAAATTACCAACATAGATATGTAAATGACCTTTATATCCACATGATTTGTATAGTTCCAAAACGTATTTTTGGACGGCAAATTCTAGATTCGGGTCGCTTTGATAAGATTCCGATGTCTTTGTCACAGATAAATATATATGTTTGGCATTTCTATTTTGTAGTTTTATCACATATATTAAATTGATAACACGGTGTCGAATTTTAATAATGAAACGAAGTTGTTGCATTGCTGACTATCCGAGTGTATATTTTATGATCTACACATCTCACATGTGAGTGTTGACCTCGCAACATAATGTGTGATCTTTATGAACGATACTCCTTAATAGTTACAAAGGTCATTTGTAGCTAGTATAGATGATCCGTTGGTGTGGACACATCAAGTCATGTTTATGAATATTGGTTTCTTTATTAATCTTTAATTCAGCTGTTTATCCACTAGTTTATAATGCGTATGAGTTGGTGTTGATTTATTTGATACAAGTAAATATATTGATCACTTTCAACTTTATTTACTTTATTATTTCTACCAGACACGGCATTCCTTCAGATTTAATTATTTTATTATTTCAACATGACACTTCGTCACTTCTAGTTAGACTTGTGCCTAATTACTCTTATAAACAGCTTAGTTTCTTACGTACCACGACTTCAAGATTTATGCAATTAGAACAAAAACTTTAAAACAAACCAACACGGCAACATACCATAACAATAAACTAAGTTTTTGGATACATCATACAACTTCATTAACCATTTCTCACAAATATACATCCAAACATTTTATAAATACCCAAACAAGTCAATTCAAATAGCGTTGACTTTTACAGACACATTAAGAAGCCATTGAAACCATTACAAATCCAAATAGCACATAACAAATATAGATAGGCTTCTTTTATTTATCACATACATGAAAACAAAACACAACTTCTTGTTTGGGTCATGGTTCCGTCTCAGCTTAACAGTTGCAAGGATTGCACTTGCAGCTTGATCCACAGCTGCACCCGTGTCCGCCCTCGGCAGCGACTCCGGTCTCCGTCCCCTCAGCAAATCTGCATATAAATTATATATAAAAACGGTTGAATCACAACAAATGTATAGGAATCAATTTGTTCTTTGATCAAACTAATTTAAATATTAAATTAGCACGATGAGGAGTTGATGACAGTTTTATAGTCAACTTAAACTTATAAGGAATATAAAAGTAAACGACGAAAATTCGTTTAATTAAATACTAGCTATATATTTTTTTACAAAACTTAAATTATCACAATAACAATTTCATAATTAATTGAAACTTAGTAAGGAATGTAAAAGTAAAAGACAAAAACGCGTTACTTATTTAACCTTTTTAATTAAATTAGGTATATTAGTTTTTATTAATCCCAACTATCGTCTTTTGGTCGCTGTCGGTTCCAACTAACGAATTGGCTGCTGACGGCCCCAACTTTTAACGAATTTGTTCCCAACACCGTTAGTTGTAGGTCACCGAAAAAAAGTTTTGGCCGAAAACTCACATTTTTTTTCCAGAAAACTCAACATTTTGTTCCAAGCATTTTTGTAACTTAGTATCGAACCTTCATGAATTTTTTTCTAGTAAAAGCCCCAATTATTGAGGTCGCCAGAACCCTAGATCCAACGTCGGAATCGGTTGGTGGTGCTCAAGTGGTGGTGGTTGGTTGGTGGTGAGTCAATTGGTGGTGGTGACGGTGTTCGGGTAGTGTTTTCTGGGAAAAAGTGTGACTTTTCCCACAAAAACGATTTTCCAGCGACCTACAGCTAACAGTGTTAAGATTTCGTTAGCTGTGGACCGTTAAGGAACAAACACGTTAAAATTTGAGACCGTCAGCAGCAAATTCGTTAGTTAAGACCAACAACAACAACAACAAAAAGAATATAGTTAACGTTAATAAAAACCAATATACCATTATATCTTAATGAAATAATAGTGGTATCAACTTTTCAAACACAAATAACTTTTATATATATTCACATATAAAATAACGAAAACACATACGTCATCTCAGGTGCAACTCCATCAACGATGATCGTGGTGGTGGTCGGCTTCTCGATGTCACCTCTGTCAAAAAAACCCGGTTCGATCAGAAAATATAAATTAAATTGTTTACAAGAAATAAAAACCGAATAAAAAGTTTTTTTAAATATAAAAAAGAAAATAAATTACGTGTTGCAGTTACAGCCACTGCCGCACGAGCAGTTTGAGCCACAGTTGCACTTGCTCGACATGTTTCAAAGGTTTGGTTTTAGTTTCGTAAATACAAAGGTGGTTTGGTTGAATTAATGAAAGCAAGTGATTATCATGTGTGATCAATGGGTGCTATTTATAGAACAATAAGAGGAAGATCACCGTACACGTGTATGGGTGTGATGGCATTTGCGTGTAGGGGTCTTTTCACTTCATGTTTTTTATTCCATACATCACTTTCATTGTTTCATTTTATGTTACTTTCGAAAGGTTAAAGGATTGGTGATATGGATGTAAATTACTAAGCGTGTGTGTTAATCAATCTTTATATTAATATTATATATTTATATTAAATTTAAGAATTCTAGAGGTCTTATATTCACCTGATTTAAGGGTTTTTTTTTTTTTTTCAATAGTGGTGAGTTTTTTCTTTTAATGGTGTTTTTGTGTAAGTCAGGGTTAAACGTCAAAATTTTGACATTCTGTTTCAGAAAATCTTGCTCGAATATTGATGGTAGTTTCAGATGATGTTAATAAATAAAGAATTATTGTGTCTATATCAATGTAAGGACTTATTGGTGGGATTTTGTTTGTTTGAAATGTGATAAAACCAATTTCAGTAGTTTAAGGATTTAAATGAATATTTTAAAGCTAGAAAATCAACTATAAAAGTTGTAATCTTCGTCAAAATCGCATGAAGAAATTTGGAGTGTTATTAGGCGATTTTCTTATATTTAGCCTATCGTACTCTCTTCAAATTAGCAGAGTCCCGACATCTCACTTCGACCAGACTATGTTGTTTTAACCGGGCCCACACTGTCTTCAGAGTTTGACTTGAACGTTCTCCCGGGAAACCAAACCACCGACTGCCATTTGGCAGTCGTTGTGCCACCACAAAACAGAACTCTCTGTCGTAATACATGGTGAGACGAAAACCCAGACGAGCTCAGAGTAAAATTTAATAATAGTTAACAACGTCTAAAAGGACGATAAACTAAATAAATGCAAATGCTATACCTTTTTGTTATCTATTCCATTCATTTCTTCTGATAAACTTTCATAAATGTTGTTTAGACTTGCACAAAATATTGTTTAATTTTGGATAGGGTCTCCTTTTAACGGGATAATTCTAACATCTTGCTTACGTTAAACTAGTGTTATACCTGGCGCGCTGCGTCGGGCAGTTGGTAAAATCGGACGATGATTAACCCAAACTTTGTCGATTCTGGGCGTTGAGGCGGTAAGTCGACGCATATTCGGTCGGTTTTGATTAAGTGTGTTATAATACTGGAACTAAAAACCAAAAATAAAACAAAAACGTATAAAATTTGAGGTGGATCAACTGAGTGGCGCCAGTTGGTAACACTCGGGCGTTGGGAATATTCGAGCGTTGCCGATCCCGGAAGTTGAGGTGGTGAATCTACGCAAATTTGGCTATTTTCCGTCACACAGGTCATGGTACCGAAATTAAAACAAAATTAAGTGAATCTACGCGAATTCGTTCGGTTTCCATTATGTCTGTCACGGTACCATAAATTTTAAAAAAAATCAAGGACCTATACGGTGCCGATAGGGTCTCCTTTTAGCGAGATAACTCTAACATCTTGCTTACGTTAAACTAGTGTTATACCCGGCGCGCTGCGCCGGGCAGGTTGGTAAAATCGGGCGATGATTAACCCAAACTTTGTCGATTCTGGGCGTTGAGGCGGTAAGTCGACGCATATTTGGTCGGTTTTGATTAAGTGTGTTATAATACCGGAACTAAAAACCAAAAATAAAACAAAAACGTATAAAATTTGAGCTGGATCAATTGGGTGGCGCCAGTTGGTAACACTCGGGCGTTGGGAATATTCGAGCGTTGCTGATCCCGGAAGTTGAGGTGGTGAATCTACGCAAATTTGGCTATTTTCCGTCACACGGGTCATGGTACCGAAATTAAAACAAAATTAAGTGAATCTACGCGAATTCGTTCGGTTTTCATTATATCTGTCACGGTACCAGAATTTAAAAAAAAAATCAAGGACCAATACGGTGCCGCCAAGTGGCCCAATCGGCACTTAGCGGCACCAAAGTTTGTAATTATTATATACTAGTTTTTGAACCCGTGTATTATACGGGTTTTGTCAAATGATAAAGATAAATAAGGTCTGTTATTTCAGTTGTGATTCTCAAAATACTTGTGAATTAATTTAATGTAGACTTAATGGAAAAAACAAACAGAGTTGACGAAAAGTACTAAAATAGCAGTATTTTGGAAACACTAGGTGTTGATTTGCAAGAAATTTAAAAAAAGGTACTAAAGTTGTGTAGTAAGTCAAATCTTGGGTATGGAAATGACACTTGATTCAATAATGAATATAATCCACACTATGTTATAACTCATTTGACAAAATGGTTTTAACCCATGACCCATGAATAGCTAGAATAAATGAGACGAGATGTTAGGAATTAGATGAAATGTGGGCTTGACACCTAAGCTTCAACATTTTCTTTTATTAGTATTGTAAGATAAGATAAGATAATATAATAATTGGAATTGGCCTTGGTGATAAATTTTAAAAAAAAATAAAAAATTCGAACATTTTATGGATTTTCATATAGATTTCTTAAACCAAGCAGGTTTTTATAATACACCTCCCTATATACGTTTGTGTTGTCGTCGTGAAAGAATTAACATTTGTACAAGTTATTATTTGAAAAAATGTTATATATCTTAGGATTGAATTTTTTATGTTTTTATATGATTTAAAGAAATTACGATTTTAAAAAAATGGATGCACTATGTGACAAACAAACTGACCAACCATGATATATTGACGCGTCTAACTGATATACAACAACGTTTCTAATATTACAATAGTGTGTCCAAGTTGTCTCGCTATAATGTACGATGGAACGAATACTGATATTATATTTAACCAAACTTGATCTATTAATTAAGAATAAATAAATTCACACTTGGCATTCATAAAGAAGTATTCAATATTATCCTTATATCTAAAAATGTCTACGAGGTATTAGTATAATTAAATGTCAAACGGCCCTTGAAAACAATCAAATCCCATATTTCAAATTTAGGATTCTCTTTAAGAATATGATATTATGTTCATAAGCTGATAAGCAGCCGACGCGAAGTCCAATCCTAATGTAGAACAATTTAGCATGTTACCTGTCATACCCGTTCTTTAGGTTTTGGCTTGGTGAAAATAAATATGAATACTGATCCAATACATGATCAGTGAATCAGGTTTCGGGGTATTCATATTAGAGTTGGTTAGCTTAAATCGTGTTTCCATTCACGCAATGACATTGACAATATTGGAGCAGTTTTGTTGAATTGGAGTAGTAACCGAAATTTATGTTAATTGATTTGTAGAATGTTTGAAATCTTGATCGATGTTTAAAAAATAGCAGTCCAAATTGGTTGAAGGAAGTAAACTAAGCCGATATGTTAAATGTGACATCCCTCGATTTCGGGTCAAATGGTATTTATTTTGTATTTGTTTTTATGTTGTAAACCGACCCGATTTATATCCCGAACATTTCAAATATATAAAATATTGGATTTTATGTTACTAAAACATTCCCGCTTGTCTAATTTGAAAAACCCCTTTTACGGATTCGAAAACGGACTTAAAACGCTCAAGATACATCAAAAACGAACTTCCGGACGCGAACCGACGTGCTAACCAGCAGCAGATCAGCAGCAGCCCCATTTTTGTTTTGTTTTGTTTTTTGTTGTTTTGTAACTTGTCTTGACCCCTCTTGCATGCAAACCTTGATATCACACCCCATGTTTGACCCTTTCAACCCACCCTATATATACACCCCTATTTCCTTCATTAATCCTTGCTCATTCATCTCTTTCACTTCCAATTCTCAAGCATTAAAAGGTGTTCTTCATATTTTTTTGGCAAAGTCAAACTGACCATAGTCTTACATTATAATCAACTTGTTAACACTTATTTATACTTGAAGATTGTTATACAACATATATATAATAGCACCCTTTGTACCTTCGGTGGGCATTTCTCCGGTCTCGGTCGGTTAAGTGTCCAGCCCATAAGACAAAGCTACATGGAGGACTCGTAGTAGTCCTTGATTATATATATTTTCCGCATCTAACTATCAAACTTGTTATACTTGTGTAACTTCTGCTCATCTTAGTTCTATTTTACGTTTTGAGTTCCATGGTTATGAGTTTGTAGAGACTAGCCTCGGTTATTCCGTAAATAGCTCCAAACCGGAAGCCGAACTCTTGTTTACTAGTTTGTTTAAATAGTTGTATAAACATGTTTTATGTAAGATTTGAGTTTCTAAAATCATTTTAATTAGTTCCATGGTTATGGGTTTGTAGAATCTAACCTCGGTCTTATCCCGAAACAAGATCCGAACCGGAAACCGAACTTTCGTTTAAAGACTTTGTTGTTGACTTTTTGTATGTAAAACTTTTGTATTATTATTTATAAATTATTTTACAAGTTCTATGATGTTTGGACATGTGGTAACCATTCTTGGCCTTATTCCAAGATAAAAACCGAACCAAACCGAACTAAACCAAGTTTACTCGCTTAAGACACACAAGTATGTTTTTAACCATTAAAGCTTATATATTTCTTTAAAAATACTTTATAAACTGACTTTAATTATTTTCACAAAGTACTCGGAATGTTGAATCCAACTTGATCTTATAACAAAGTTTGGACCGATTAAATCAAACACTCGCTTAACGGACGTTGTTAGTTCTAAAACAATAGAACTACATACCTGGTTAAGTCTCTTTAAGATTTATTGAGTTATCTCGTACATTTATTATTTTGGGAAAGTTGACTTTGGGTTTGGTCAAGTCACCAAGACCTGAACCGACCACCCGAACACTCGTTAAAACCCGTTTTAGTATCTATATTATAAAGGGACTTGCTTTCTTGCATTTTTACCCACCTTATTACTTAACATAGGTTGAGTAAAATTAAGGGCTAAATACTTTAACCCTGTTTTGAGCAAACTTACATTTTTAAAGGACTATTATTATAATTTCTTAAATATTTACATTTTAAACCTTAAACTTTAAATTGTTTACATTTCTTATTATTTATTTTCGTTTAAAGACTTCCAAGACAACTTTTCAAATACAAGACTTCTTCTCCTTTAGGCTTCGTTCGTTAAACTCATCGTTCCGGTTAATCTCCAAATCATCAAATCTTTCAAGTTTATTACTTGAATGTGAGTACTTTCATCCCCCATTTTCACTCTTTTATATTTTGGGGGTGACATTGCAAACTTATTCAAATCCAAATGGTTTATACTTGAGTCTTAAACCACAAACTTTATTGTATACTTTATTTAAATAAATGCTCGATTTGGTGATTATATGCTTGAGTGCTAATGTGTTTACCGTTTTTGGATGGTTGATTCTTAAATCCGAGTATATCTGGCATCCCCTTATAGAAAGGTGTCGTTAATGTATTCTTATTAACGATTTCTTACAAAATCCGAGTATATTTGGCATCCCCTTATAGAAAGGTGTCGTTAATGTATTCTTATTAACGATTTCATTTATCTAAATTGTTGCTATTATTTATTGTTTTGTATACAAGTTGTGGAATTTCATATTATATATCTATTGTTCAAAAACTATGAAATGGCTCACCAACCTTTGTGTTGATAAAATCTATTTTTGCAATGTTACATGTTTGACTTTAGGTTGACTCGAGGACTTGAAGAAAAAACGTTATCGAGGCTATTAGGATATTAGCAAAACGAACATTATATTATTTACTATGATTTAAATTTGGTTATTGTATGAACAAGTTATGTGACTCTTTGTGTTTTTATGAATTTAAATGAGTTGATTAAATATTGTCACTTAATAGTGTCGTGTGCGATGAACAATCGGTTGCGCCCCGACGTTTCCGTCATGGTCGGGGTGTGACATTAAAGTCGAGCCAGCCTAGAAAAATATAGGTTGTGGGGTTTTCGGGTGAACCCGATCAGGGTACTTTCCAACCATATACCTGAATTGATTATATTCAATCAGGTTCGGGTCTAATGTTTTATCAGGTTCAGTTAGTTCTGATCTTGTATAATTGATTGGGTCAAGTTTGATAATCAGGTACAATTAAAGCAAAATATAACAGGTGGACTTACTTTAATGCAATTTTCAACTCTAAAACGGCTCGTTTTATAGTGAACTCCATTTTGCACGGAACATGCTTTTACCCTTATTAAACTAGTAACTCTTTTTAATATCACTCGTTTTTATCTGAACTAAATATGACCTGTTAACCAACTCATGTGTATTGTAATAATTAATCTCACCCATCAATCCACCATGGGTCTGAAGATGGAATGAGTTTTGTTGTAGTTAATATTTTTCTACTGACGGATTTAGAGGATCCCTATTTGACAAGTAATATGTCTCCAGAGTAAAGTTAAAATGCGAAGGGAAACAGAAATGAGAAGTGTGAGAATGATTCATAGTCATCTAAAAAAATCCTAAAAATTCAAATAATAATAATAATAATAAAGACCCAATTACAAATTTTGTCCTTTAAAAAAAGCCAAATTACGGTTCGTGTCCTTTCCTTGCAGGCGGTGTCCTTTAAACTTTTTTTTCCTACAAGTTTTGTCCTTTACGCTAACTGGGTTAGAAAAAGTCAGTTAAGTATGACATGTGCCAGACATGTGATGGGCATAATTGTAATTTTAACAGGGGAATATATTATATATATTTTCTTTTCTTTCTCTCTTCTTTCTCTCTAAGCCATAAATTCCGGCCACCATAACAGCCACCACCGTCGGCCGTACAAAACAGTAAATAATAATAATAATATGTTGCATACCTATCTCCGGCCATCTCATCTTCCTCCTCCCTCCTCCTCATTGCCGCCGGAACCCTAGCCTTCGGCTCTCTCCTCTTCCTCTCCCGCCGCCTCCTCCCACCACCAACCTCCAACAGCCGCCTCCACCGCCAGTACCACACCAACCTCCCTCAACGCCGCTTCAACGTCCGCCGCCTCGATCTCAGCTTCCGAGTCGGCGCCGTTTTCCGGCAGCCGGAGAGCCCACCGGAAAAACGCTCCGCCTGTACCTCCCATTCCATCATCACCACCGCCATACAACCGCCGTAGATCTATTACCGGCGGCTAACTGTTCTTCACAAGGTACGATTCAATTTCTACATCGATCGATTTATGCATCGTTTTAGGTTACCATTCGATTTAATCTTTGTGGGTCAATTTCATCTGGGTGTTATTGATTTTTGTTTGTTAAAGCTTGGATCTTTACGGGTGTTCTTGATTTTTGTTAAAGCTTGGATCTTTATTGTTTCTGGGTCGTTTGTTCTGGGTCGTTTGCAATCTGGGTGTTTTTGATTTTTGTTAAAGGTTGGATTTTGAGTGTTTCTTGTTGTTTATGAACCATTGATTTATGTTTGGGATCTGTGAAAATGTATAAGTGATGTCATTGTTGATTGGATTAGGTTTTGATTGAATTTGGATCTGAATCGGTTGGGGGAAATGGAGCCTGAGGGGGTTAAGCGTCGAGGGAGGAAGAGGAAGAGAAGGAAGGAGTTGCAGGTGGTGAAAAGACAAAAATGCCCTCACATGCGTCTCACGTGAGGGCATTTAACTGAGTTTTTCTAACCCAGTTAGCGTAAAGGACATAACGTGTAGAAAAAAAAAGTTTAAAGTACACCGCCTGCAAGGAAACTTAGAAAAGGACACGAACCGGTTTTTGGCTTTTTTTAAAGGACAAAATTTGTAATTCTGTCAATAATAAATCATAACTCAAAATATAGAAAAAAATAAAAAATTTTAAAATCCAAAAAGTGGTTCTCCAGTCACTGTCATTCCAAGAAACAAAAAAAAAACGATGAAAAGACACAATGCTGAAAATCAACAAACAGCATAATGATAAATAAAAAAGACATAACAGTCGCAAAATATAATACAACGTCAAACAAAATATAACTATATTGAGTAATATAACACAATATTAAGAAAAAAAATACACAATGTCAAGGAAAAAAGACACAATCAATGACGAAAATAAATTAAAAAATATAATGATAAATAAAAAGATACAGTGATATTTTTTTCCTAAAAAATGTGTCTTCGAATTTTTTTTTAGAAATGAGGAGACGGCGGAAACATTTTCGTATTTTTACATTTTACATTTTTCATTTTTTTATTGAATTTTGAGTTATGTTTTTTTAATTATTTTTTATAGGTTTTTTTCTGTGGCTATAAATCCTTATTATCCTTCTCACATTTGTAGAATAACCTGACTATATATTTCCATAGCCAAATACGAATTGAAAATAGCATTTGATTCATGTTTGGTGCGTGTTTATTTATTTATTCATTTATTTATGAGAAAATTCCTAAAATAACTCCTTTATTGAAAGAAATTTTAAGTTTGTCCCTTCTAATTAAAGTTTTCAGTTTTTATCCCTTACGTATCTCATCGTCGGGCGATGTGTTAGGGAATAACGTCGATGAGTAGTAAACCAAATAGATAACGACGCACGTGGGTGGAATACGCATGGTTGATGATATGTTAGGTGTTAATTTATGGTTGACGATGCGTTAAGTGTTAATTTATGGTGGACGATGTGTTAAGTATTAATACTTAACACACGACGACCATAAATTAACACTTAACACATCTTTGATCATGTTTTTTGAGGCCTGATACATTAAATCGTTGACTATGTTTTAAGTAACTTGTTGGCGGAACTACCAACACGTTGTTACTGCGTTAGAAAAGTGACAAATCTTAAAAAACGATTGTAAAGGGACATATTTATAATCTCTTACCATTAAAAGGTTATTTTAAGAATTTTCCTTTTATTTATATATTCTTTATCTTTTGGTGATTTCATTGCAACTAGACATATATAATGTACAACTTTCCATGCATGAGAATATTTAGCATCCCCATCCAATCAAATCAAATCAAGGTCAATGGATTCCCTATTTCCCCATGCTTGTTCAAAGGCCATTGCTTTTTTCCTAAAGTTTCTTTCTTTTTATCACCAATTTCAACCTTTAAAGTTATTCTTCTAGGAAAATAAAATAAGCATTATTAGTTTTCTCATTATTGTTAAGACTATTATGATTTAGTTATCTTAAACAATCATGACAAAAGATATACAAGGTTTTTCAGGTGACATTGTGGATCGTAATTCGTAAACTATTTTTTTTACTTTTCTTTTTTTAAGTTCTCCAACTTTTAAGGATGACAATGAGTTGGATTTAGGCAATCCCAACCCCATCTCCGATTATAAAGCATGTCCCAAACCCGGCACAAAACCCTTGGGTTTCTGTTAAGCAATTACCCATAGGGACTTGAAAAAATATAACTAAAGAATTTACGTATAAAAAAAGGTGTTCTTTGGTTTGGACTTAAGAAAAAAAGTTAATTGGACTGAATGAAAAGGACCCCGAATTCATCATTTTAAATTGGGCTAGACTTATAACTCAACTGGATTTGGTGATGTAAGAATTAAGAGGCAGGGCCCATAAGTTAAAGCGCTATTGGAATTTAATAAAAAAAAAAACAAAAACAAAAGCAAGCATGTAAGCTATGTAGCGATAGTAATGAAACTCGAACCCGATACATTCCAGGCGGGTAATGTTTGTTCTATTAGGGTATGAGACGGGTTTGGATTATTTTTTAAACTTTTACATTAATCGAAAACGATAAAAATAAACGCGTATATTGTTTATAGTATAACACTCGAAAACCATAAAAACGAATATGGATGTCGGTCCCGACAAATACAGAAAGTGTTACCTATGTTGTTCGGGCTATATGGATTCGGGTTGTCACGCTACCGTCAGGCACAGTAACAACACTCCGTACAGTTTGTAATACTAAAAAAGTTACATTATTTCAAATAAAACCCTGTTTTCAATAATATTATTTTCAAAATTTTGAGAAAAAAGATAGTCAAAACCACGTACGTAGTTTTTTTAGTTAACGAGCACAAGTTATTAGCAAAATAAAAGTAGTGAGAATTTAAATGAGTTAAAAACATAGATTGTCTACAGTATAAGAGATGAAACTGACAATACTTAAAAAAAATATTCATTTATTATTATTATATTTAGGTGTACAGCCTTATATTAAAATTTGTAATCTTCTAATGTTCTAAACTAAAAGATTTCTAGATACTAGGTGAGTTGTCTGGCGTGATCTCAAGTTTGAAAAATTACTTTGGAGCAGAGCTTTGGTTATAAAAGTAGAGTTTGAAACTAGCAAAGCCTGAGCTCTACGTCTACAAGTTAAACGAGTTGAATTTACGCTTAGACGAGCTTCGACTAATTTATACCCCAAGTTTGTTATCGGTCTAATCAATTGGCACTTGTGAATTGTGATAGTAAACGTGGACCGTGGTATAGTTTCGGCCTTTGGGCTTGTAACAGCCCCATACTGTATTGAACAACCTAGGTCCAATTCTTATGGCCCAAGTAATTTTACTATCCATAAACTGTTTTTTTTTTTAACTAAAATTTTTCACTCTATAGTAGCGCCATAGCGGTGTATAAAACCGGGCTTTTCCAAACCAAACCGGTTTAGGAACAAGAGAGGCCGGCCTGTTCCAGCTAGGTTCGGTTTAGAACCAGTATAAAACCCGTTTTAACCGGTTTAGACCCAAACCGATCCAGTTTTAAAACCTGTTTGGTAGATCATAAGGGGAACCGGTCCCAAAACCGGCGATTTGGGTCGGTTCGGGAACCGGTTTGGATGAAACCAATTTTATTTTCAAACCAGTTC
Source organism: Bidens hawaiensis (assembly GCF_021521415.1). Lineage (NCBI taxonomy): Eukaryota > Viridiplantae > Streptophyta > Magnoliopsida > Asterales > Asteraceae > Bidens > Bidens hawaiensis. The sequence goes on from NW_027500944.1 coordinate 83,120, forward strand.
GGTTCGTTTGCATAGATCCGATCCCAAACCAGTTTTTTTGTACTATCTCTACTCTATAAGGTTTGAACCTATAACTGCATGTTTCATACCTTAACACAACATTGCAGCTTAAAAACAAAAATGGACAGGAATCTATAGTATAATGTATAGAAACCCAGTTGAAAACACACAATGTCCATAACCAATAACGCAATATATAGAAAACTCAATTGAAAAATATAATAACTATGACCTATAATACAATGTGTAGGAAATCGTTAATTCCTTATTTTTATTTTGTATTATAGCAATATCATATTGCATTAATGATTAAAAAACGTTTGTTATTATGGTGATTTTATAAAAATGTCGTATATATTTTATATGGACGTTTTAAATGATAAAAAAAATTTACATGTACATATGTTTTTATTAAATATATCTATACTAGTTTTACAGCCCGTGTCACACACGGGATAATTCAAATTATAAAATTATAAGTAAAACAAATAATTACATAGCGTATATGAAAAAAAATGTATTACATCTATGCTTGTATCTATACAATATGTACATAAATTGATTTTATTTATATCACAAAATTATTTTTTTAAATGAACTTAATAAAAAAATGCTCGTGCAAAAACGTACCCGAGAATATTTCTTTCTATTGAAAAATTCATTCTTGGTGCCATATATGTATAATTGAAAGACTTTTGGTTATGAAACAATTCCGGAAATAAAGCTTCTCATACGATAGTAGTTCTAACTACTCAGTCTAAATACAAAAGGAGCGTCACATTTATTGATATATTTATCAATTTACCACTCATTAAAGGAAAGTAGAACATTAAATTGTAACAATGGATGTTAATGGATGTTCTTCAAGAGCTATGTTTTTCTGAGCTACACCATAAAAAAGATTTTGATAAGTTTCAGAGGGCTTCTCGACTTTGTCATAATGACAACATAAAAAATAACATGTTAACCCATCCAATTTTGTGAATATTTTGTTTCATTTGAGCATAGTTTTCCATGACATGCTTCCCATACAACGTTCTGATCACCATTGAAGGAAAAATTAATGTTAACATAAATATTTCAAAATTGATAAAAGTTAGAAGCATTAATAGGCGTGGGGGTGGTATGTCGAAAGTGTTCGCAGTCTTTTATTACATTTTAATAGTTGAGGGAAAAATAGTCAGTTTACCAAATCCTGAACCTTTTGATTATTTTAAAAAATGCCCTTAAAAATAAATTTTAAACCCGAATCATATTTAAAATTCTAACTTTCATACTTTTGACATTTCAAAGTCACACTTTGAACTTATAACAAATTTGACGATAAATCTATTTTGAAATCTCAAACTTTTAAAAATACTCAAAATTTTTATTTTTGACCTATAACAAATTTTGACCTAAATGTAGTTAATTTGTACCAAATAATCTATTTACCAACTTTTGACCCTATTTAAGTTTCATAAAAAACCCGAAACAATTTTTATTTGAGAAACATGATTTGTTGTTGATTTTTGAAATTCACCAAGTATTTTGAAATATGTAGTAAAATAATATGTTAATATTTATATTAAAAAATATATAGATATTATATAAATACAGTGTAAAAGGAAAGTGAATAATTATTGATTTATTACATATTAGTTTTGGAGGGAAAAAATTATGAGAATTAATCAAAACATGACAAGTGTCCACATTTATTTTACTTTATTAGAATAGGTAGATTGTTTTGTATATTTTAGTTTTTGAATTTGTATATATTAGAAATTTTACCATTCTCTATCTTAGTTTGAAGATGATCCTAAGTCTTACATGCTTAGATTATAAGGGTCTGAGGCGTCATTGTAACACCCCGACCAAAGGCGGATTATACATCGGGGCGCCACATATTGCTTCATTACTCGCGACACTATTGGTGTCAATATTTATTAATACACATTTTATCGCGCACGCGCAGCGGGGAAAATATAGAACATAAATCAAACATAAATCAATATATTTTAAATTATAACATTCAAACAACATTAACTTGTCTTGATACATTTTAATCTAGGTCCAAAAGTAAAAACGTCCTATGTGTCCATAAGCTCCAAAACAGCTACTGCAAACCTGAACATGTGTTAAAATAAACGTCAAACACTTGCGTGTTGGTGAGAAATCAAGTTTAGTACAATACATAGATAACAATAAATCTGCGCGCAACATGTGTATGTCTGGTTTTCAACAAGGGTGTAATCTGATCGGGACCAACTCTAAGAGACAAGACTGCCAGTGCTCACAATTGAGCTCACAAACAAGACTAACTGTGCATGTGTAAACAAAAGAGAAAATCATAAACGATAGTTCTCCCGTGTTCATCTAATGGTACCATGAAAACTGCGGAATAGACCGTCAATACGGTTAATGATCCACACATACAAATAAACAGCCAAGTCTACGTCCTCAACACATGGGATACTGCGCGACTAAAGTTCATAAACAGTTTAAGACTCAAGTTTTGTATGAACACATGAACATCCCAAAGCATTTAAAATAAAAAGGGATTAGATACGAGATAACTCACTTGATAAACGATGCGGTGTAAGATAAAGCAAGAACCAACTTTAAACAAGCACAAGTTAACCTATAAATAAGATTATTGTTTTAATGATCTGTTTTAAGTCTTGATAATAAGTTAGCATAATTAATAAGTAAATTATTATATAATATATATATATTACCGGAAAAGCAGGGCAGAACAGGGAGGAAGACGGAGGCAGAGAGGAAGACGGCAGAGAGAGCAAGGAGCAAGAGAACAGGAGAGATTAAGTGTTTTGTGTGTGTAGTGTTAGGAAAAATAATGTTATTATTTATAGAGAAACCCTAGGGAACACAATCCCTAGGAAAAGGGGAAAAGATCTCAAAAAGCAAAAGATTCCAAAAGCAAAAGATATCAAAAGATATGGCAGCTGCAGGGGCAAGATAAAGCTGACAGCGAACAGTAAAAAGGCATGGGCAGGTCAGATAAAGGTACTGGTCAAGCATGGCAAAAGCAGATCTCAAAAGATAATGTCAGTCACTTTATCTGTCAACCAATGGGGTTGGTGCGCATGCTGCGCCGAAAGTAACTATTCAGACATTAGATGGGTCAGGTCAACGGCTCAAAAGATAAGACAACACAAAAGCAAACGGCTAGATTTAAACAGAAGATACAAAGGTTAAGCGCGGGAAGGCTGAGTGCGCGAGCGCGAAGGCTGGCACAACAATTCTTAGCGCACTGCGGGAAGAATCACATCCTTAGCGTGCTGCGTGAACTAGAATTCTAAGCGCATCGCGGGAAGAACATACATTCTTAGCGCATTGCGGGAAGAACATGCATTCTTAGCGCGCTGCGAGAAGAGTTCTCTTCACGCATCGCAGGAACAAGATGTCTTCACGCAGGCTTCCTATGTAAGGAGTCTGGCGCGTGGAGCTGCAGACATCCTTAGGCGGGAAGAACCAAAGGACAAGCAAAGAGTTAGAAGAAAAAGAGGAAACAAGGCTTAAGGGCGGGACAGCGACAAGAGGGAACAGAAGGCGGAAAGAGAGAAGAGGGATGGGACGGCGGAAAGAAAGAGAGAGAGAGGCGGGAAGGAAAATATATATATATTATTATTAAAAGTAAAATATAAGTATAAATAAATATTAAATCATAAAAGAAAGAGATCGGATAAGAGAAACGGGTACCTGGGTCGGGTCGGATCAGGGCAGATGTCACAGTCTCCCCTACTTTAAGAAATTTCGTCCCGAAATTTATCTCGAAGTAGGTTGCGCAGAGAACAGGTGCGGGTACTTGATCTTCATTTGATCTTCCCTTTCCCATGTAAACTCGGCTCCGCGCTTGGACTCCCAGCGAACTTTCACGATAGGGATACGACTGCGCTTGGTTTGCTTAACCTCGCGATCCATAATCTCAACAGGCTTCTCAACGAAATGCATAGATTCATCAATTTGAACTTCATCAAGTGGAATGTGAAGGTTCTCGTCAGCTAAACACTTCTTGAGATGGGATACATGGAACGTTGGATGCACATTACTGAGCGCCGGGCGGCAGGTCAAGTCTGTAGGCAACTTTTCCCACACGCGCGAGAATCTTGAATGGACCAACATAACGAGGAGCAAGCTTACCCTTCTTCCCAAAGCGGACAACACCTTTCCAAGGCGACACCTTGAGGAGAACAAGATCACCAACTTGAAATTCGAGAGGCTTTCGCCTACGATCTGCGTAACTCTTCTGTCGGCTTCGGGCAGTCAGCAGATGATCACGGATCTTGGCGATTTTATCGGTTGTCTCTTGAACAAGTTCGGGTCCTGTGATTTGAGTTTCACCCACTTCGCTCCAACAGATCGGGGAGCGGCACTTACGACCGTAAAGTGCTTCAAATGGGGCCATACCAATACTGGAATGATAGCTGTTATTATAAGAGAACTCGATCAAAGGCAGGTGCGAACCCCAATTACCTCCAAAATCAAGAACACAAGATCGGAGCATATCCTCAAGGGTTTGAATAGTTCGCTCAGACTGACCGTCAGTCTGAGGATGATATGCCGTACTCATGTCCAAGCGAGTTCCTAGCGCAGATTGGAGAGATTTCCAAAAGCGAGATATAAAACGGCCATCGCGATCGGATATGATGCTCAAAGGAGTACCATGGCGGCAGACAATTTCCTTGACATAAAGCTGCGCGAGTTGCTCAACACGGTAGTTTTCACGAATGGGCAGAAAGTGAGCAGACTTAGTCAAACGATCCACTATTACCCAAATGCTATCATGTTTGCTTGCTGTCAAAGGTAACTTGGTAATAAAGTCCATCGCTACACATTCCCATTTCCACGTAGGAATTTCAGGTTGTTCGAGCAAACCAGATGGGCGTTGGTGTTCAGCTTTCACTTTAGAACAAGTCAGACATTTAGCTACGAACACAGCAATATCCTTTTTCATACCGGGCCACCAATAAGTAATGCGCAAATCCTTGTACATCTTATCAGCGCCAGGATGAATAGAATACCGAGATTTGTGCGCTTCACTCAGGATATCAGCGCGAAGATTCTCATCAAAGGGAATCCAGATGCGATTGAGATAGCAGAGAATTCCACTCAGATTAGGGACAAAGAGTGCTTCCGCGCCACACGCTAACTCGGCGCGAAGGCTACCATTACTGATGGATGCGCGCTGCGCGTCACGAATACGCGATTCAAGGTTGCTTTGAATCGGCGCGAAGTGAAGATGCGTGCGCGGCAAAATACAGTTAAGCTGGCAGGGTTTTCGGCTGAGCGCATCGGCTACCACATTAGCCTTACCAGGATGATACCGGATCTCACAATCGTAATCGCTGATGAGTTCGCTCCATCGGCGTTGTCTCATGTTAAGTTCCTTTTGATCAAAGATATGCTGAAGGCTTTTATGGTCAGTGTAGAGGATACACTTAGTACCATAAAGGTAGTGTCTCCAGATCTTCAAGGCAAAAACAACTGCACCAAGTTCGAGGTCGTGAGTTGTATAATTCTTCTCGTGAACCTTGAGTTGCCTCGATGCGTAAGCGATAACCTTGCCTCGTTGCATAAGAACACAACCGAGACCTTGGTTGGATGCATCGCAATACACGACAAAATCATCATTACCCTCGGGTAGCGCAAGAACAGGAGCTTCACACAACACACGCTTGAGCGTTAGAAAGGCTTCTTCTTGCTTCGAGCCCCAAATATACGGTTTACCTTTGTGCGTAAGAGCTGTTAAAGGCAAAGCGATCTTTGAAAAGTTCGAAATAAAGCGCCGGTAATAACCAGCTAAGCCTAGAAAGGAACGGATCTCAGAAGGAGAGGATGGCGTAATCCAGTTCTTGATTGCTTCAATCTTGGATGGGTCGACATGAATACCCATCTTGTTTACAACATGACCAAGAAACTGTACTTCATCAGACCAGAATTCACACTTGGAAAGCTTAGCATAGAGCTGCTCGGTTCGAAGCTTCTGCAACACTAACCGAAGATGTTGCTCATGCTCGGCCTTGGTCTTAGAATACACCAGAACATCATCGATAAACACGATCACGAATTTATCCAAGAAAGGCCTACACACCCGATTCATTAGATCCATGAAAACGGCGGGTGCGTTGGTTAGACCGAAGGACATGACCAAGAATTCAAAATGGCCATAACGAGTTCGAAAAGCAGTCTTCGGAACATCTTCATCGCGGATGCGCAACTGGTGATAGCCAGAGCGGAGATCAATCTTCGAGAAACAAGAGGCACCTTGGAGTTGATCAAAGAGGTCGTCAATACGCGGTAAGGGATACCGGTTTTTAATGGTGAGTTTGTTCAACTCGCGGTAATCAATACACATGCGAAACGATCCATCTTTCTTTTTAACGAACAACACCGGAGCACCCCAGGGCGAAGAGCTAGGGCGAATGAATCCTTTAGCAGTCAACTCTTGAAGTTGGCTTGCCAATTCTTGCATCTCAGCGGGTGCAAGACGATAAGGAGATTTAGCCACGGGGGAAGCGCCAGGGACAAGATCAATACGAAACTCGACTTCACGAGCGGGAGGGATACCAGGAAGATCATCAGGAAAAACTTCAGGGAAATCACGCACAACAGGGATATCGCGAAGCTTCTTTCCTTCATCGGGTTTAACCACATGGGCTAGAAATGCAATACACTTCTTCCGCAAGAGTCTTTGGGCTTCGGCGCAAGACATAAGTTTAAGACCACTGGAGGGTTTTTCGCCGTAGATGTGAAGGTCACCATTTTCTCGAGGAATGCGAATCAACTTCTTGGCGCAAATAACTTCGGCGCGATTATGCGAGAGCCAGTCCATACCAATAATAACATCAAAGCTTCCAAGAGGCATAGGGATGAGGTCGATCAGAAAATCGTTTTCGTTAAGATTAAGCGTACAATCTTTAATCACCGAGTTAATTAAAACAGTTTCACCGTTAGCCAATTCAACTGAAAAATCTTCTTTTAAATCGTTGCGCGGTCGCGCAAGCTTCTGCTCGAAGGCGCGAGAGATAAAGCTTCGATCGGCGCCAGTATCAAAAAGTACAGAAGCATAAAATCCGTTAAGCAAAATGTACCATTAACTACGTCATTATTCGCTTGCGCTTGGTGCGCGGTTATGTTAAAAGCTCGTCCACGCGTCACTTGGTTCGAAATCTGGTTCACCGGATTCGCTTGTGTGATTTGCACTTGCAGTCTCGGGCACGCGTTCCGGAAATGACTGGGATCACCGCAGTTAAAGCACGATCTGGGTCGTGGGTTTTGGTAGATTGATTGTGGGTTCTGCGGGTAGACTGGTGGTGTTGGCGAAATTGGATTTGCGGGAAGGACTCTACAGTTTTCAGCAGTGTGACCAGTACGGCCACATCGGTTACAAAGTCGACACGGGGTTTGGGTTGGGTGGTGAAATCTACAGGTTGGGCAAAAGGGATGGTTTCCTGTGTAAGGTTTCTTAGGAGGCGGGGCAGGGAGTGCTGGATTGGTTAGGGCATAGTTGTGAACTACAGGGGGAGTTGGGTAAGCTGACAGAGGGTTAGGCGCGTAAACTGGGGGTTGGTATGCGGATTGCTGGACAATGGGCGGGTTGGTAAGCGCATAGGCCTTGCGCCTGCGCTTGAGGTTGTTTCGGTTTGAGGGTTCAGGTTTGGTTTCTGCGGGTTCAGGGGCAGTTTTGGTGGGTTTGGTCTTCTCAGATCCCCGCAGGAACAGGGTTCCTGCTCTGACATGGTTGTCGCTGAGCACAGCGGCCAACTCAATGGCGTCAGAGAGGGTAACTGGGTTTCTGGCCCATACAGAATCTTGAATTTCCATGGGGAGACCCCCAAGGAATTTCTCGATTGCTCGGCGTGAAGGGGTAACAAGGTGAGGGACCAGTAAGCTTAGCTCGTGGAAGCGCGTCGCGTACTCGCGCGCTTCACCGCTGTATTGCTTCAAGTTCCAGAATTCTTCCTCCAGGCGCTTAATTTCGTTGGGAGGGCAGAATTCTCGCGTAAGAATTTCCTTGAATTCCTCCCATGTCATGCTAGAAGCAGCTTCTGCGCCACGCGCATGGGCTACTCCATTCCACCATGTAAGCGCTCTGGATTCCAGGACACTGGAAGCATATAGGGTTCGTCTTTCTGAGGGGCATTGGGTGTGAAGGAAAGTGTTTTCTATCTTCTCGAGCCACTGGAGCATCACGGTGGCTCCTTCAAGACCTGTGAACTTTGGAGGGTTACCCGCGTTAAAGGACTTAATGTTATAACTCGAGGTATTGGTATTGTTTTGGCTCAAAGCTTGGGCTATTGCGGCGGCCATTTCCTGGGAACGTTGCTGTCTACGCATGCGCGAGGCTTCTCTTCTCTGAAATCGGCGAGATAGCGGAGGCATTCTATAAAAGTTTTAATTTTAGTTAATATCTTGGTTTTATCGCAAAGTATAACTTTATAAAGCTTGGTTTCACGGAGTTAGATGCTATCAAAAGTTAAAGTAAAATAAATGACCCAAAATGCAGACTTAATAAAGGTAACAAATTCGAATCAAAAATCGACAATTCATGTATCACCATGACTTTCCGAATTCCCAATTTAAAATATACGAGTAAACGAGTATTGGAGATTGACGATTCATGTATCACCATGACTTTCCAATCTTCAATATAAAATATACAAGAAAATGAGTATTGGAGGTTGACAATTCATGTATCACCATGACTTTTCAAGTCTCCAACCTCAGAACATAATCGTAAATGGAAATTGAAAATCAACTATTCATGTATCACCATGACTTTTCGGATTTTCAATCCCAACAAACGAATATGTAAGTAAAATCAATAAAAATCGAAATTCACAAAAATCGAAATATCGCGGAATAAAACATAAAATCATATACTGCGCAAGTGCGAGCATATTCATAAATAACGAGTAATTAACAATAAGCGCGCAAACATGAGATTTCTCTCATGCGCGAGAAGGGACTCTTAGGTATTCTAGGCCGTTACGTCTAACCACCTATCCTAAAGTCAACGAGCTCTGATACCAATCTGTAACACCCCGACCAAAGGCGGATTATACATCGGGGCGCCACATATTGCTTCATTACTCGCGACACTATTGGTGTCAATATTTATTAATACACATTTTATCGCGCACGCGCAGCGGGGAAAATATAGAACATAAATCAAACATAAATCAATATATTTTAAATTATAACATTCAAACAACATTAACTTGTCTTGATACATTTTAATCTAGGTCCAAAAGTAAAAACGTCCTATGTGTCCACAAGCTCCAAAACAGCTACTGCAAACCTGAACATGTGTTAAAATAAACGTCAAACACTTGCGTGTTGGTGAGAAATCAAGTTTAGTACAATACATAGATAACAATAAATCTGCGCGCAACATGTGTATGTCTGGTTTTCAACAAGGGTGTAATCTGATCGGGACCAACTCTAAGAGACAAGACTGCCAGTGCTCACAATTGAGCTCACAAACAAGACTAACTGTGCATGTGTAAACAAAAGAGAAAATCATAAACGATAGTTCTCCCGTGTTCATCTAATGGTACCATGAAAACTGCGGAATAGACCGTCAATACGGTTAATGATCCACACATACAAATAAACAGCCAAGTCTACGTCCTCAACACATGGGATACTGCGCGACTAAAGTTCATAAACAGTTTAAGACTCAAGTTTTGTATGAACACATGAACATCCCAAAGCATTTAAAATAAAAAGGGATTAGATACGAGATAACTCACTTGATAAACGATGCGGTGTAAGATAAAGCAAGAACCAACTTTAAACAAGCACAAGTTAACCTATAAATAAGATTATTGTTTTAATGATCTGTTTTAAGTCTTGATAATAAGTTAGCATAATTAATAAGTAAATTATTATATAATATATATATATTACCGGAAAAGCAGGGCAGAACAGGGAGGAAGACGGAGGCAGAGAGGAAGACGGCAGAGAGAGCAAGGAGCAAGAGAACAGGAGAGATTAAGTGTTTTGTGTGTGTAGTGTTAGGAAAAATAATGTTATTATTTATAGAGAAACCCTAGGGAACACAATCCCTAGGAAAAGGGGAAAAGATCTCAAAAAGCAAAAGATTCCAAAAGCAAAAGATATCAAAAGATATGGCAGCTGCAGGGGCAAGATAAAGCTGACAGCGAACAGTAAAAAGGCATGGGCAGGTCAGATAAAGGTACTGGTCAAGCATGGCAAAAGCAGATCTCAAAAGATAATGTCAGTCACTTTATCTGTCAACCAATGGGGTTGGTGCGCATGCTGCGCCGAAAGTAACTATTCAGACATTAGATGGGTCAGGTCAACGGCTCAAAAGATAAGACAACACAAAAGCAAACGGCTAGATTTAAACAGAAGATACAAAGGTTAAGCGCGGGAAGGCTGAGTGCGCGAGCGCGAAGGCTGGCACAACAATTCTTAGCGCACTGCGGGAAGAATCACATCCTTAGCGTGCTGCGTGAACTAGAATTCTAAGCGCATCGCGGGAAGAACATACATTCTTAGCGCATTGCGGGAAGAACATGCATTCTTAGCGCGCTGCGAGAAGAGTTCTCTTCACGCATCGCAGGAACAAGATGTCTTCACGCAGGCTTCCTATGTAAGGAGTCTGGCGCGTGGAGCTGCAGACATCCTTAGGCGGGAAGAACCAAAGGACAAGCAAAGAGTTAGAAGAAAAAGAGGAAACAAGGCTTAAGGGCGGGACAGCGACAAGAGGGAACAGAAGGCGGAAAGAGAGAAGAGGGATGGGACGGCGGAAAGAAAGAGAGAGAGAGGCGGGAAGGAAAATATATATATATATTATTATTAAAAGTAAAATATAAGTATAAATAAATATTAAATCATAAAAGAAAGAGATCGGATAAGAGAAACGGGTACCTGGGTCGGGTCGGATCAGGGCAGATGTCACAGTCATCCCGCCTTCACCGGCTCACCGCTTGTCACACAATTGCCTTCAGCAACTGCCTAAACGCCTCGACACCTAAAATACCCTCCACCTCACTCTCCTCTCCTTGTTCCCGCACTGCACGCTCCACCTAAAAGGCTAAGATAGTATGAAATAAGGTTTTTTTAAGAACTAGTAGAAATTGTCGTGTGTTACAACATAGACAGTAACGGTGGTTAAATCTCATATACGCCTACCCACTATATGCATTTCTTTACACGGGACCTGAACTCCTATTACCTGGTTAAGAAACAACTAAATACACTCAGCAGCCAAGCCTAACACCATTAATCTCCTTTTATTTTTGTCTCTTGTTTGTTCGTTTAAAACAAAGTCATTGTTTGCTTAAAAAACCTAGTACTTAGATTGCATAAAAAATACAACTTACCAAGCACTACCATAGTTTGAAACCTAAACATATTCAAAGAGTAACCATAGATCAATCTAAAAACAAATAAATAGTCAAAAACTTAATAATGTATGTTTATAAAATTGTATTCAATATTTTGACCTGATTTGTGATGAGATTAAGTGGCAATCAAAAGTCATACATGTAAAGTTGACCAAATTTTATAAAAAGTCATTACTCTTGGGCTTTATCTAATGATCCAACGATCACCATGGCATGCCTTTGTACACTAAGGCTGAGGGGGTGCGGAGCGCTAGTCAGGGCGCGTGAGGGACTTCGATAGCGCCCCGGGGCGCCGAGAGCCACACCACCGGGGCGCGAGAGGGGCGCGAGAGGGGCGCGAGAGCGGAAAACGAGGCAGGCGCCAGGAGGCTCGCGCAGCGTAGAGTGGCTGTGGGAAATGGGAAAGAGCCGTTGGAAGGCCTTTAATAATGAATAAAAATATTTTTTTTTTTTTAACAAAATCATCTATATATATCACAATACATATATCACAATACATATCAACACAACCATTCTCACATACTACAACCAAAACGAATATCACACACCACAACCCAAAACCCAAAATCACCCTATCATTCGAAACCTTTTTTTAAAAACATGTCTGGAAATTGGTACCCAAACCTAGATTCAGATTACCCTTACGACGATTTATGGTCGGCACCGGAAACAACCGATGTTTTATTCGGGGTCGCAACAATCATCCGGCTTTCAACCATCCAACATGCAACCGTCTCCTAACTTTGTAGTTCCGGAGACACAAGAACCGGAACCAGAAGGTGAAGCTGCGGGACAAAGAAGACGCGTCCACCGGAAAAAACAACTTGCAACGGACGGGTCGGGTTCGGCTTCGACCGGAAGGGCGAAACGGAAAATCACTCCGTGGTCATCGGATGAGAAGGAAGCCCTGTGTCGGGCTTGGATAGCCATTTCTGAGGATCGGCGTTGCGGTAATTGTTTTAACGTTTTTAAAAATGATTGTAAATAAAAAGTTAAATAAAAAAGTTAAATGGCTTACAAATTTATTTACATAATTTTGCAGCCGACTACCAAAAGAGCAAGGTCTTTTGGACAAAGGTTAGGGAGACGTTCTATTCGCTCGTTGGGAGTACAGAGCGGAATCCCGATATGATTTCGGGTCGGTGGACCGAAATTAGAAAATTTGTCGGCTTGTTTACTAATCTGTTCAACAGGAACGCCGGTCGTATGAGACCAAGTGGCAGTGACGATTTGGCGGTCTATAATTTCACTGTCGAAGAGTGGAAGCAGGAGTGCCTGCGGAGGTATGGGGCGGTGAAGACGTGGGACGGTGTAAAGTTGTGGGAGAGGTTGAGAAGGTGTGCCAAGTGGGTTGAGCTGGTGGCGCCGGACCTTGATGCGGAAGTAGGGCCGAAACGGACTAAAACTAGTTCGTCTGGAGCGTACAGCACAACGGACGGGTCGGATTGCCGGGTTGGATTCGACCTAAACGTTGCGGGGGAGGAAACGTCTTCACCGCCGAGGAGGCGGCCATTGGGAAGGGACGCCAGGGGGAAAAAACCGGCTGAGGGGGAAGCCGTAAACATCAACGATCTTGTTGAATCCCTCAATAAATTCAACAAAACCCTGGAGGTGGTCTCTGTTGACAAAAAGGAAAAAAAAAAGAATGAGAGATTTGGACTTCCTTGCAAGAGACTTCAGCCACCTAAATCCGGTCGACCAAATGCTGATGGAAAAACAAAAGGAACGTATCCGGAAGAGGTTGATCGAAGAAGACGAAGCCGAAGAATAAGAATAATGTTAATGTGTTTTTTTAATTTTTTTTAATTAATGTGTTTTTTTAATTTTTTAGTACTTTAATTTTTTTTATATATTAATGTGTTTTTTTAATTAATGTGTGTTTGTTTAAATAATTACTTGTTTTTTTAATAATACGTTTTTTTAATACATTTATAAAAAAATAAAAAAATAAACCGCTCGCAGCCCCCTCTCGCGCCCCTCCACACCATGCCCCGGGGCGCTATCACCACTACCAATACCCATCTTATCAAGTTTCTCTCTCTGCCACACCGTCACAATATTATTGGATGGCGCCCCCACTCACGCCCCCTCTCGCGCCCCCCACACCCCTCAGCCTAATTAAACAAAACAATTCGGTTTTCTGTTTGACATTATTCATTCTAGAATCATATATCAATACCACTTTCACCTCCTTGGCGCGTGCTTCACACACGCACACACTTTCAACACGTATTGATGGAAAGTACAATTTCCGCCCTTAAATTGTCACTTAATTTCAATACAATCCAATATCTTCATCAAAAGGGTTTATATATAACTTTTGAATGACAATTTTATTTCTTTGGTCTTGCATAAGATTTGAGTAAAAAGGTGTATGAGTTGTGATAATTTATAGGTGTTTGTCTTAATTGGAATTTACATTGCGCCTTGGCTTGATAAGGTCTGGACAATTGGCCTTAATATGGCTCGTTTAATGAAAGGAAGTCTTACCCTTTATTTCAAAGGATGGTTCCCCGTCTCCACCCCACGGATCCAGGCAATCACTACGGTGGGCCGGTGCCCACCGTCCGGCTGCCAGAGTGCCGCGTTTGGGAGTTCGCTTTTAGTATATTATGCGTCAACAAACAGTCCATGCCCACTGTTCGCTGCTGGTCCGTGCCCATCGTAGGTTAACATCGTCACGGATTTACAAGGAGGTATCGACCTGCGGCAATGGTCCGGCGACACTGTTGAAATAGTGTGAAAACAAGAGAGAGAATTGGAAATATGAAAACTGCAGAATATGCTTTTTTTTTTATTTCTTATAAGTATACATACTATATTATTATTTAACTAGGATAATAACCCGTGTTACACACGGGTGGAAAACATTTCAACAAACACTATATAAAATATAAACTACGCATTCAGTTAACATAAATATTTGACATAAGTTTTTTACCCTCAGATGTTAAACTATGTCTATAACATAAAAAAAATATTTTATAAATAAACAATGCAATGAATAAGAAATAATATAACATAAATGAACCATTAGACATGAAAAAAAATAAAAAACACGTATTAGTAAAAGATTTTGTAATATTAATTGAAAACTAAGTTTACAAATACATATCAGCTTTAAACTGTATAACGTTAAGTTTCTGAAAATCTCTTTGTAAACAGCTTTATTTAATTTTTTTTTTAAATGTTATTAATTGTTCTAAAGAACATTTTTTTTCTTTTAGAGTGTTTTTTATAAATAATTTTCAGAGATATCTATATTTTTATATAATTTTTCATGTCATTTCTTAATAAATAAATAAATAAAACTTAAAGAACATTCGGTTTGATCACCATTCACCGGCTCTTCTTCTTTCCTCAAGAGTACATTAAATCACTGGTAAGGTGGTTATTAACTGGAATAAATAGACTTAATCATGGAGTTAGTTGCATTAATTTGAATAAATAGATTTAAATGAAACAGAAACTTAAAAAGAAAGACATGCATTTGACAAGGTGGTTATTAATTGGAATAAATAGACTTAATCATGGAGTTAATTGCAT
>NW_027500945.1:0-73372 GCF_021521415.1 Bidens hawaiensis
ATAAAACAGTAGATCTGAGAAAATGAAAAACAGGGCAGCTGACGTCACAAATCAATGGAACAGTTGTCAGCTGACGCCATTCTTCATCTTCAAAATTAGGAATATTCAGCAACAGTTCTTAACAAATGCAGAGACACAGCTCTGATACCACTGTCTGGGTACCAATTCACTCACTTAAGTACACAATAATCATTCTCGTAACTAACACAGACGTGTTGAAAAGGCAGTTACGAAATTCTGCTTTTGTGAAGAATCAATGAATATTAAAGACGAAATCAATAATACTCAAAATGTTGCTCAACAGACAAAAATGTAACAAACACACAAAGTAACTCAAAAGATTTCCATTTATATTTTGAAGGATACAATGAAAATCAATTAGTGTTTCTAAGTGGAATCTTTGTATTTGTGGCAGCTTTTCCGTACATAGATATTCTTTTCAGGAAAGAGACAGTTGTCATATCACATTATGTCAGTCCCGTATTACCTCACTTGATCACTAGATAATCACTATCGTAACCCACACAAATGTGTCGACAAGAAGGTTACGAAATATTGTTTTTTGTAAAAAGAACCAAAGAGTGTTAAAGGCGGAATCAATAACACTCTAATTGTTGCTTAACAGACTAAAATAAAACACACACATAAACTAACTCAAAAGATTTCCATTTGTATTGTGAAGGATACAACAAAAATCGATTAGGGTTTCTAGGTGGAATGTTTGTATCTGTGGCAGCTTTTCCGTACAAGATAAAGACAACCGTCAAATCACAATATTCGCTCTTTCGTTCTCTTTGGTGTGCCATACAGTTTCCTTTTATAGGCATACCGACATTCATTTTAGAAACCCTAATGATTGATACTAAATGTATTCAAACATATTATAAAATATTCTAAGTGTAAATAGGTCTTCGAGTAAGCTTGAAAGCTTTTGTCTTTGTCGAGCAGACCTGATAACCATTAAGTATGCTTGGAACAGTTCTCCGAGTAAGCTTTACTTAGAATATTTTTCTTAGAAAATATCCGTCAAGCAGACTTCAATCTTCACGATAATATCAAACTTTTCTCGATATATATCCTACGAGCAAACGTGTTCTTCTTAGATCCCTTAAACCTTTTATCTTTAACTTATTTAAACAACTTCAAGTGTGCTGGTGACACTGTAGCTTGCTCGAGGTTGAACTTTGCTCGTTAGAAGTCCTTAGAGTAATTTCTTCATTAACTTCCGTCAAGTTTGTTGGGACCATTGTTTATTTCTAAACCTTTCTCGATCCACCAAAATATTTGGTTTAAGCTTGATTTAGTCAAGGGTTTGCTCTGAACCCAAACCTTGCTTGACTTGAAGAAAAAACCTTGCTAGATAAAGTGTAGCTTGCTCGAACTAACACTTTGAAGACTTCAAGAAGACAACCTTGCTTGAAAGGAAAAATACCTTTCTTGACTAAGTTTAAGCTTGCTCGGGTGTCTAAGTTTGCTCGGTTTCCATATTTAGCCATTTTCCAAGGAGGTTGAGAAGATTACAATCTTCCTTAGATATTTTCTCATTCCAACAATCTCCCCCTAGATTGGAATGACCTCAGCTGCACCAAAACACGTATTCGTTACATACACTTTTCAAAATACACATCAAAATTTCAAAAGCAAATTACATTACTTAATGAAAGATTTACAAAGGATAATTCTGTCACTTGGACACTACAAATCAAATATGAACATAAGGATAAAAAGATATTCATCTTCTAGAGCTCCCAGCTTCTCTCCTTCTGTCAAATGCTACAACAACATCCTTTTCTTTAAAGAGGTAGATCTCCCTGTGGTGTGGATGTTGAGAAGGCAGATTCCATCTGATTTTCTCCTCAAGATCCTCCACATGAACACATTCAAAATCAGTGTCATGTTCAATTTATTCCCAAGGCCAATCCATGAGAATTTCTTAGGATGAAGGATTGTGTATTCTATTCAAAGACTATCTTAGAAATTCTTCCATTTTTTTAGACTTCATAATTGGGCCTGGTCATCTGCAGCCTCATGCTTATACAGTCTCTCATGTTGGCCAGAGGGTTTGAGTATTTTGTTGCTTTTCTGTAGGATGCTTCGGTCATCATTATGTCATTCATCCTCCTCTTCCTTTTGGTTCATTCAAAGTTTGAGAGTTCCAAGTTCCTCTTTTTGTTTAACAAAGGAAATCCTTTCCTGGATTGATCTTTCAAATATTTCGAAAGCTCATTCCTTTGTTTTCTGGCAAAGCTTTGCATGTCCTGATAGTTGTACATATTCATCCTTTCCATCTCCTCCAATTGTTCCCTTTTAAAATCCTGAAAGTCATCTTTGAAGATGATGTTCTTTAGTTCACCATTTGACATGATTACCTTGATGACTTTGGTTCTTGATTCAAAGTATAGATGTTTTGGTAGGTCCACATCATAGGGTTGCCTTTGTTATCTTTGATGTGTAGCTCTTGTTGTTGGTATTGGAACACTTACAGTGGAAGACCTTGAAGCATATTTTTTTAGGTGTTGGTCTTCTCACATGCCTAGTTTGTTCAAACATTCTTACAATCTGATCATTTGGCATCATCACTAGCTTCAAATAATCTCCTCCCTCTTTTGTCAATGTAGTGATCATTTCCATAGTTTCCCTATCGGCTGGCTCAATTGGGGTGGAACTTTGGGTTTGAACAGGTTCTCCCGTTGGTCCACATTGAAAGGACAACAGTTTCCTTTGTTCCTCCTCCAGCCTCTCCCAGTTTTCCTTCTTTGTATAAAAGAGTTCTTTTAATTGAGCTTTTCCCAGATTATCAAACACACTTTCTGCCATGCCTTTGCTCATCATCAAGCCTTTCAAGGTCTTTATCTTGTTCTCATTTTCCCAAGGCAATAAATTTTCTTTCACAGTAGTTTCAACAGGTTCTAGTTTTACTTGAATAAGAGGAGGAGCCTGAGTGGGCTTTGACTTGCTTTTTTCTTCATTGAATTTCCACATCTCAGACTCATAGGGGGATAATTTTCTTTTGGGCTCATGTTATTTGCTTTCTCCCCATCTCCTCTTGTTGTCATCAATCTTTCCAACAACACTACATTCTCATTCTCCCATGCTTTCTTCTCTTTTTGAGCTAAGGCCATCAATCTGAATTTTCTTTATTTTGATGCTTCAGCAGCAGTGTCAGTATCATCTTTCAATTTTTGGGTTTGATGTGTGTCTAATGAGTGCTTTTTCTATGAGACTCACAACGAAGCTTTAAATTTATAAAACAGAAACTCCTAATGACACCACACACAACTGGCACATGTACCGTTCAAAAGTAGCATAGACCTAAGAAGTCCGAGTATCAAACACAAGGACACGTGAGAACGTCTATGATTGCTAAACCTTAGACAAGACCTTCCTAAGAATAATATTTTTTAAAGTGATTTTTAATAATTAAACTACTTGACCTAAATTACTTTGACTAAAATAATTAAATTAACTTAACGAAACTGGATTGACGGAACTGACTAGATAAAACTTTCCTAACTTAGAAACTTAACTGACAATGGAGAAAACGTCTACTTAGGTAAAAATCATATTGACAGTCTAACAAGCTATTAGATTGAATGATCTCACAACACTGGTATCTAAAGATGACACAACTAAGGTTCGCTCAAGAAAGCTAGACACCTCTCGGTCTCACTAACAAACCCTAACTCACACTTAATTGATTTTAAGAACAAACCGGGAAACGAATGCTAAGGTTCTCTAATGCCGACTCTCCTCTCGGACTCACCGACACACGACCCTAATGGAAACAAATACTATGCAACCAAGGATAGAGGAACAATTTGGTTTAACTTAAACTAAACCAACTAATCGCTCACGAACCCAAACCCGACAAGAACCGAACCCGTTCTCGCGCGATCCTAATCCTAACAAGTAAAAGCAATGAGACGACTTTACTTCCTATCACCTCTCGGTCTCTAAGAAGGTGCTTACCCGCTGACCTATTTCAATTAACAATCTCAACAAAACCCTACGGTTGTTCCTACCGCAAACAAACTCTAAACACAAAGTAAAGAATTGAACATGCAACTATCAATCAAAACCAATTCAATTAATCGAAGTACGAGATTATGAGATAAAATCAATAATATCATAGCCACTAAACACAACCTAATTCACCATTAAACCAAACTTTCAATAGCAATTCAAGTCATATTGATCAAACAATCCAATCAACTCATCAAAACCTAACAATAATCATCAAACCTAGGTAGAACTAACAAAATTAGCCAATAATAACTTTTGGATAGCAGCTATAACTCAATGTAAACATCATATTAATCATCAAACACATACTCCAAATCATTCAACAATCAAATATAATCAATCCCTAACTCAATCCCTAACTCAATTGCAAAAGAATTCAACTTTAAAGATCAAAATCAAAGAGTTATGGAGACAAACAAGAACACAAAGTGTATGGATATTATACTCAAGTATGGGGCTGAGATATATGATAAGAAACGACCCTTAGCTGCTGTCCCGACTCCCTTTGATGTTCTTCTTCTTCCCTTGGCCTCACAAGTGCAAAAAACGAATTTTTTTTCTTGAATGGAGGATGCGATCGGAATCTGCCCAAGGGTTGTTTATAATTTATTTTTCTTGTTTGCTACTTTCCTTTGAGCTAAGGCTTCTGCGTTTATTTCCCACCACACAAAAACAAATGATCTTGTCTCCTTAAAACAAACAAACCACTTCAATGTTTGACCAAAACTTGAACAATATTCTTTTTTTTTTTGTAAAGCGTCCGATCGAAAATAAGAGGGAGGGTGTTAGGTTTTTATTTTTTATTTTTTTTGTTATGTTATAATATGGCATAAAAGGCTTTCTTCTAGCGGGCTTGGGTCGGGCCTTGAGTTTGGTCTTGTTAACTTGATCATAAAAGCCTCTTATGTCTTCCAAAACTCGAACCTTTTCTCCTTTAAAACTTGTAACCTAAACAAAATAATAAACTTTGTAAGATCAAGTTAAAACAAGTTATAATTCATTATTTATTATATAATTAAGCAATTAAAATGACGATAAAAGGTGCGGAAAATAAGTGTGTTTTACAACACATCAGGGTTATTTGCCTGAATAAAGCTTCCACATCTTTCTTTGGCATTATTTCAGCATGATCAATACTTACACCATGATCAATCAAAAATTTACACTTTCCTCCATATTTGTTGTATAGTTTTTCAAGTCTGTCTTCCTGGCCAGCAGCTTTCTTCTTCATTCTTTCCCACTCTTCTTGTTTTATTCTTTCAACAGTTGTATTGCAGACACCTTCAAGTTCATCATAGCTCATATGGCTTAGTTGTTTATTAGAAAAATTATGAAGTCTTAGATAAGCTAGATACTTTTGGGTATTTTATTCTTTGTCTCCCTTATCTTTTTCAATTCTTTCACTTTCACTTCAAGCAAGACTTCCAATTCTTCATTTTTCATCACTGCCAAGGTTTCAAACTGATAGCCATGATGCATCAGGCTTATTATTTTAGGATATTCTCTCTTGGTATCATCCATCATGGGTTGAATATTCTCCCTGTGAACATCAGTCATATCAACATGAGGAGAATCTGCCCTTTCATCTTCTATGTCAGATAAGTCAATTAAGGCATCAATTTGTGGTTCATTCTCCATATTTTCATCAGGTCTAACAGCCTGCAATGGAACTGCATCAATGGGATTTTCTGATTGAAGTGGTGTATCATTAGTAGGTTTTTTCTCCTTTTTAGGCTTAGCCTTTTCAGGAATATTTTCAGCACCAAACCTCTTCCTTTTCCTGATATATTTTAATAGGTCAGCTGGCAAGCTCCTCTCATCCTTTTTTCATTTCATTGAATAGACTTTCATTCCACATTTCACTTGACCTTCTAATCATCTCATCTTGAATTTCATGAATGTCAGACACCGGTTGCTTTTCTTGATTTTCAACTTCAGGTTTAGCAGTGGTGGTTGGAATGGTTATTTCAGGCTCAGAAGATTTGGATTCAGTTTCAGAGAATTTGGGCTACTGGAATTGATATAAAACAATAGCCAATGAGTTGTCAGCATCCTTCGTCTGCTGCAGCCTCAGCAACCCTTCTATTACTTCTTGTTCGATCTCCCCCTTTCCTTCATCAAGATTTTTCTTTAGTTCAATTTCCTCCAACAAGATTCTCTGCTCTTCAAGCTCTTTATTAGATAGGAATCTTGTAATCATCTCTCTTTGCATCCATTCACCCACAATATGATCATGTCTTTTTATAGCTTCCTCAGCCGATCCATCAACAAACAAAACCTCATCACTTGATTGTATATTTTTCATCTTTAGAGGTTGCAGTTGATCTTCATTTTCTGCTATAACTTTTCCCTTCATCCTTTTATTTACATCTTCAATGGATTCAGGCCTGGATGGACCTACTTCCCTCACCACCGTTGGTGGGAAGTTATCAATATTATCAAAAATTTCACTAAGCTCCTCATCCACCTGTTTTTCTTTCTCAGCCTCCATCTCCTTTTCAACCATTATCAGGGATTCAATGTTTTCAAATTCTCCATATAGGATGTCAAGATCATCCTCATCATTCACACTTTCTTCAACATCCATCTTAGCTTCATTTACCACACTTTTCTCCACCTCCATATCATCATTTTCATTCAAATTATACTCTTCAATAATCTCCTCAGACACATCAGCATCATATCCATCAACACCTCTCTCCTCCTCATCATCTTCCTCCTCCTCACTTCCATACAAGTCACCATATTTTTAAGCACATTTTCGTCATCCACATTGACAGCAGGTGAACTCTCCCCCTGTTTTGATGCAGCTGAGGTCTTCTCAACCTCACTCACCAGGTTTGAATCATGTAAAACCTATGCCAATTGGGATTCCAAGTCAGCATTCTTGTTCTTTAACTCCTCATTCTCCCTCTTCAAGGAACAATTTTCAATTAGGGCATCCGTATGCCTGTCAAATAATCTGAACCTAGCATCAGGGGAGGGGAAGTTGATTGGTGATATGGGAAATGGGTCAGGAATTTGGGTTTTGATAGGTTCATGAGGTGGGCTTTCTATGATGTTTGTACTGGTTGAAGGTAATGGGTTTCTAGTTCTTATTGTTGGTATGTGGGTGTGGATAATTTGGAAAGTTGGGATATGTGGTTAGTCAGCTGTATGGGAATGTGTTGGGTATTGGTATGGTGTATTGGATTGGTTTATAAAGTGGGCAGGTATGTATTCAGGTATATAAGGTTCATGTTCAGGTTGGTCTGGTATTTGGGTTTGGGTTTGGATTTGGATTTGGATTTGGATTTGGATTTGGATTTGGGTTTGTGATTGGGTTTGGGTTTGGGTTTGTGATTGGGTTTGGGTTTGGGTTTGGGTTTGGGTTTGGGTTTGGGTTTGGGTTTGGGTTTGGGTTTGGGTTTGGCTTAGTGTTTGTGGTGAAGTTGGTGGGGATGGAATATATGTGTCCTGGGTTTGGTATTGGGGTGGTGATTGTGTTTGGGGTGAGGTGGGTGGTGTAGGAATAAGGTTATCAAGGTTTTATGTCTCCCCCTGAGCCACATTAGTGTCCACAACATGTACATCTTCAACATCCTCCTCCTGCGCAACAACTTGATCACCATTATCATTATCTTCACCATCATCATTGTCAACAGAATCAGTGTCATCATCATCATCTCCACCATCATCATTGGCACCTCCATAATCTCCATATTGTTGTCAACTAGCCACTGAAGAATGTCATATTCTACTTCAGGATTGAAGTTACAAGTAGCCCCCAACCTTGCAATTCTTCTATAGACATTTGGGTCCTGTAAAACATGTGGTATTCCTAAGGTTGGTAGATCAGGGCATACAACATTAAAAATGATTTGTAAAAATCTGGGATAGACCAAGAATCTGTCTTCCCTTCTCTTTCTTAGATTTGTCTCCAAACCTTAAAAAAAAGCCTTGAAAAGTTGAAAGGTTACATATGATTGCAACTGTGGCATTTGCAATATCCCTGCTCATGAGGGTCCAAGTACCCCTCCTTGGTGTGAATCCCTTTATTATGTGTTGTTTCAAAAATCTATACATATTGGGAACATCCCCTTCTTAAATTGCCTTTAATGAACATCTCCCTGATACCCCATTGTTTCTTGAAAATTCTCAACATTCTGTCGATAGTAAAGTATATCGAATTATCAACCTCATCATTCAACTGTAGGCTGGCCCTTATTAAATTCTCCATGATTTCGACCTCGTGCCTAGCCATGGTGGCCTCTATTCTTTGTCCAAGTTCATCATCTGCTAATTCAGCAGAATTCCAGAAATCCAATTGATGGTTTCGGTATATGATAGGGCTTTCAGTGAATGAAAAGCGAAATTTAGAACGCAACATCCACCTAATCATTCTTTGTCCAAGTTTATCATGTTGCGACATCCGAGTTTTACCGACCGATTTTACCACGCAACGCGCGGATAAATCACTAGTTTGTAAGTAGCTTACAAATACCAGAAATCCAATTGATGGTTTCGGTATATGATGGGGCTTTCAGTGAATGAAAAGCGAAGTTTAGAACGCAACATCCACCTAATCATTCTTTGTCCAAGTTCATCATGTTGCGACATCCGAGTTTTACCGACCGATTTTACCACGCAACGCGCGGGTAAATCACTAGTTAGTAAGTAGCTTACAAATGCCTTTTTCAACGTGTTTGTCTATTTGTTGTTAGCTTAGAAATGGAAAGAAACTAGAGAGAGTGATTCACAGCTAAGGTTGTGGGTAGTGGGGCGCGGACGGCCGCCGTGGACCGGTCCACGGGGCTTGAAAGAGTCTCTGGGCATAGGGTGGATCAAAAACTTGGAGGTGGATCAATCAAGCCCCACTACACCCTCTGGAGCTTGATCTAGGGGCTTGATAATGTGGCACGTCAGCGCCTACATGACGTAAATATGTTGGATCACTTGAGGTTAGATCAAGCCCACTGCCCTTAGCCAAAGCGATTTTCATTAACGTTGGGTATTAATTTTTATAAGTATCAACAAACTAATTAGTTGTTACTTGAATTGTGTGCAAGAATTTATAGGATAGTCCCTCAAGACTAACAACTGTCATTTATGACCCCTAAACTATTTACTAGTGTAACGATAGTACAATACTACCCCTGCTATGTAATTGATTCTTCTACATATAGGTTGCCCATCAATTATTGGTCTAGGTTGTAAATGGAACCTTGGAACGGTTGATAATGGATACACTTGAGAATGAGGTCCTTGGGATGCCTTTAATAACGATATGTGGGTGGATGGTATCATGTATTATTGACAAATAAAAAACTACAATCTATATTATATCATGCACATGTATATGATAATATTCATTATTACTTGTGCTTCGTATTAGCATTTTAAAGGGGTTTTCTAGGGACACCAAACACCCCTCTTATATGCACAGTATAGGGCCATTCGTAACGTATAGGGAGTGTTTGAGGTGTCCCTAGCAGGACCCTTTTTAAATACACAAGTGTTTTTTTTAAAGGTTGGTGATGACCATCATTATTATGAAGTGACAACTTAATAATGCATATATAGTGAAGACGGGCTTTGTATGAATATCCGACTTTGATGATAGGTTGGCATCCCCGAACACTTGATGATTTAAACCGTCAACATGCTCATGCAGCCGTGCTAAAACTTTGATTAAATCAATGATTTTGTTTGATCGTTTAAGTCTTGACCAAACAAGCTAGTGTATCTAAAACACAAATGAAAGAAACCATGACGAATTGACAATTTTTATCTCAATATTCAATACCATCCTTCCTAAGAGTTGTCTTAAGGGGGGTAAAATCAAAGCTAGAGGCTTTAGGCCTCCACAACCTTCGGTTTAGACCGAAGTGAGACAAAGAACATATTAAATAATGTAAACGACCCTTAGGTTATTTGAAAAAACAAATATATTTGTGGTTAATTGTTTTGCATTGTGACAAAAAGTTAGAAAAAAGGCCCCGAGTTCTCGTTACGTTTTAGGACTCCGAAAGAGTAGGGACGCCCTTGCATACATTATATATTGTCATTTCACAAATATATTCAATGAATGAATACATGATAACCGATTGTTTTCAACATAGAAATTAAAAAATTACAATCCATTGTAATGTAGATTTGGTTGGAATATAAGAAGGTTGAGTATATAAAACACAATAGATAAACCTAAGAATAAGATTATCCATACATTCTTGAGGACGACCCGCAATCCCAGCTCACTTGTATTCTTAAAACAAGCAACACCATTTCTGCACAATCAATACAATATAAGATTCAACTTACACTAATTTGACCTTGATCAAAAAAACACACCCGTTTTCTTTAAAACAACGATAATAAACATGACAAAGGTAATCATACCTTAATTCTTTTGGTATCCTTTTTAGGTGTATATGTAGGTTGTTGAGGGATTGGTGGGAAGTTGGTCGCTGCAATATGTTTTTCCTCTTTAACTTTCTGAAAGATGACTGTAAAACCGTCCGCGGATTTCGGGTCCTTTTCATCCCATGCCCCAAACATTGGCACAGATGCTGATCTATGTGACTTTAATAAAAAAATATATAATAATAAAGTCACGCGTCGGGTTGGGTAACGAGTAAAAAACAGGTAAGTTACTAGTTTTAGAGTTTATAAGTAATTAACGCTATAAATAATATAAAAAAGAGTATTACAGTAGTAATTCGTTTAACATATTAATATTTAAGTGACTTTGACTAGTTTGAGTAATCTTTTGTTTAACTAGTTCTTTTTATTATTTCTCGTATGAGTTTAGATATGAAATATAAAACAATCAAAATTGACAAATTTAATAGAAACATAGAAAAATGATTTGTTATATAAGAAACTCGTGATCCAAAATACCAAAAACTTGTGCAAGGACTTTCGTATACTTACAACAATATCATCGGCTGGTTTATATCCATATTTTGGCTTATTCGGTACAGATGAAGGTGTTGGTGGAGAAAAATTGCTTGTTCTTTCTCTTGAGTTGGTACTCTTTCTTCGATCCGACATATAACTTTGTTGTTTCTTTAAGCTTAATCCGTGATCGCTATTCATATTTTTCTCATTGGAAGTGATGGCATCATCATTATTCCCTCCATATTTCATAAAAGCTTCTGGATTCTGTTCCGGATCGTTGGGGTTTATCAACACACCACTACCCTTATCTTTGCGAGCATTTTCAAAGTAGGCCGTGTAGGGGACATTATCAGCATCCCAACTCCCAAACTTCGGGATATGTGATCGTTGCTGTTGGCGTAACAAATACACGAAATGTTATGTTATGTTTGATTTAACTAACGAAACGTTTATGTTCGTAAAGTGGGATAGAATTAAGAAGTAATGAACTTACCGACATGTTAGTTTGTGACCGAAATCTAAAGAGAATTCTCTTTGAATTTGAAGGAAAAATGAGAAAGGAGATTGAATGAGTATAGGACACTAGCTTTTGTTTTAGCGTGTGGGACCATTTTGGAAGTTTTGTTTTTAATTTCAGGCCTGCAATGGAAAAATCCAGTAGTTAAGGTGTGCTTGGGGACAATATTTTGATGACTACAATGCTTGCAAAATTGTAAATAGTATATAATCAAAATGCTTTAGATTTAGATGTTAACAATAATATTGACCAATTTCAGACCAAAGTTCCCTTCTAAAGAGTCATGGTTTCGTCGTTTTCTCCAAATTTAGAGACTCTGATTGATTTCGGTTTGGTTGTTGAAATGCATAAAACATGGGGTTTTCATTAGTTCTCGCGTTCATATAGTTATTTATTTTAAAATTTCTTAAAAATTTGATAGTATGTGTCACAATTAGGTTACACGATGGACTACGCAATTTTAAGTGTTTCCTGATATTTAACGCTAATAAATATAAAGTTGTATAAAGGTTCATCGAGTTGGATCATTTAGAAAAAATATTTTTCATGACGTGGTTATAGAAAACTAAGCACAAATCTTTACATTATTTTGTATCTTTAATACTTTAATAAGCAGGATGCTTTATTTAAGAAAAGTACATCTAAAAAGTTAAAAATACTCTGATGCTCTTTTGCAGAATGCCACTTTCATCTTTATTCTTGTCCAAGACTACCAAAATTACTTTGTGCTATCAGTATTTAATATTAAAATTAAAATTACAAAAACAAAAAAACAAAAGAGAAGTAGTATTCGTGTTTACGTCAAGGCAAAAGACAAACAAGCAACAAGCTAAACCGCTAACCTTTTTTGAATTACAAAACCCAAACTACATTGATAGATCTTGGAGTCATAACAATACTATGCATGACTCGTCGGACTCGACTAAATAGCTCAACAGCTTTAGGCGGTAGAAAACCAAAAGTTAGGGGTGTGCATGGTCCGGTTCATTTATTAGCGTTAACCGAACTGAACCGATAATGGATATCAAACATGGGCTAAAATGTTGCTTAAAAATACATGAAATAAATGTTAAAATACATGAAATGTATGTATAAATATATGAAACTGGGATATTAGTACATGGAATGGAGATATAAGTATATGAAAATGATAATACTAAACTATTAATACGTATAATACATGAAATAAAGAAAAAAGGGCTGGAAAATATGAATTAAATGAAGAGTTCGGTGATGTTCGGCTAATTTCGGTTATTTAGGTTTTCGGTTACTTCGGTTCGGTTCCGTCAGTTTTCGGTTCGGTTTTGGTTAATGATTCGGTTATTGATCACCCCTACCAAAAGTGTCAAATGCAAAAGGTATAAATACATGTTGGTTGTCAAGATATGACTTCTTATATTTAATCATCTTGCGAGCAGCCTGGACGGCCCTGAAACCACCACTCCCCAAACCCACCAGAGGGGGAACCCTGTTATATCCACACATGCATGTTTCGCTCTTATCCATCAAATACAAAATTGTTAGTCGACCGAAGAGTTGAACATCCATCCAACGGGTTCGTCAAGAAATTAACATTTGCTTCTTTCTTAACAGAAATCTCTAACATGCCTGAATATGTTAAAGAGCATGTCCCTAACCAAGTCGTGTAGGTATTTGAACCCGAAGAGCTCTCTACAATGTAATGTGTGCTACCATACGAGTCCAAACACGTCTTGTGACACACATGGCATATTTCATAAGAATAGAAGAATCATGAGGCGATACTTAAAGATAGTACGACGCTTCACTCGGGACATATGTTAGCCTAACCCATTAATATTTGTTATTTTAATTTTCTACTAAAATCTTTAATTACTAATTAGAATAATCAGTTCGGTTATTAACCTAATATGTTACACCGGTTACTGATATTTGCCTTCAAAGCTGGTTAGGAACCGAAGCCAACTATTGTCATTAACCGGGTTTTGCATGTTTAACAAAAATTTGGTTCGTCCAATAACCGATGGCACAAAAAGTTAGAAACCAGTTAACGCATTATTTGTATCTCTAGCTAGAGGTGCATAAATCGGGTTTTTCAAATACCCGGGGTTCGGGTATGCAACCGGGTTCGGGTATGACCAGGTATTGGAAAATCAGGTATTGGCAATACCCGGGTCAGGGTCAGGTTCGTGTATTGTCTCTAAAAACCATACCTTATGTATTGGGTTCGGGTCGGGTGTAGAACCGGGTATTCTAAAATCGGGTATTTGAATATCGTATTTTCGGGTATTGAAAAAACTCTATTTTTGGGTATTTTTCGGATATATATTGGATTTGTTAAGGGGTTGCACATTTTAGGATTATTTTTCCGGTATTTTTCGGGTAATATCGGGTATTTAAAAAACCCGGTTCCGGGTATTTGTAAAACTTGGTTCGGGTATGGAACTAAGTTCGGGTTTTCGGGTATTATTGGGTATAAATCGGGTCCGGTTCCGGGTACGGGTTTTGGTACTGAAATGCATATCTTATCCGTACCCTGCGGGTAGGTTCGGGTATTAATAACCCGGGTATAAAAAAACCAGTTCCATATATTTTTATCGGGTCTGGTTTTGGGTTCAGGTTTTTTGTGCACCTCTATCTCTAGCTAGAGGTGCACAAATCGGGTTTTTCAAATACCCGGGTTCGGGTATGGAACCGGATTCGGGTATAACCGGGTATTGGAAAATCGGGTATTGGTAATACTTGGGTCAGGTTCGGGTCCGGGTATTGTCTCTAAAAACCATACCCTATGCATCATGTTCGGGTCGGATATAGATCCGGGTATGCAAAAATCGGGCATTTGAATACCCTATTTTCGGGTATTGAAAAAACCTTATTTTCGAGTTTTTTCAGGCTTTTTTCCGGGTAGTTTTTTGGTATATATTGGACTTTTTTTAAGTTTGCACTTTTTAGGGGTATTTTTCGGGAAATTTTAAGGTATTTTTCGGGTATAAATCGGGTATTTGAAATACCAGGTTTCGGGTAATGGAAAAACCCGGTTACGGGGCAGTTCAGGTTTTCGGGTATTACCGGGTACAAATCGGGTCCAGTTCAGGTGTTAGTACCGAAATACATACCTTATCCGTACCCTACGGGTCGGGTTCGGGTTCGGGTATTAAAAACCCGGACATTAAAAACCGGTTCTGAGTTTTTATTTCGGTTCCGGGTTTGAGTTTTTTGTGCACCTCTATCTCTAGCTAGAGGTGCAAATAAAACCTGAACCCGGAACCGGTTTTTTTTATACCCGAACCCGACCTTACCCGTAGGGCATTTCGGTACTAAAACCCAAACCCGAACCGGGCCCGATTTGTACCCGGTAATACCCGAAAACCCGAACTGATTCCATACCCGGAACCGGATATTTCAATACCCGATCTATACCTAGAAAATTCCTTAAAAATATCAGAAAATACCCCAAAAAAGTGCAACCTCTTAAACAATCCAATCTATACCCAGGAAAAAAAAAGCCAAAAAAACCCAAAAATAGTGTTTTTCAAATTTCAATACCCGAAAATAGGGTATTCAAATACCCGGTTTTAGAATACCCGGTTGTATACCCGACCCTAACCCGATGCATAGGGTATGGTTTTTCAAGCCAATACTCGGACCCAAACCCAACCTGGTTATTGCTAATACCCAATTTTCTAGTACCCGGTCATACCTCACCCGATTCCATATCCGAACCCGGTTTTTTCTAATGTGCACCCCTATCTTTAGCTGCGTCTTTAAATTTAATAAACTTGGGTAAAAAGCAGGCCAGGCTTGCTATTGGGCTGGGCTGCATCCACCAACAAAACTCTGCTTAGACCAGGCCCTTAGCCCAAGATTGTAACAAGAGTCTTAAGACGCCTAGTCTGGGTGTTTTTAATAATGTCAACTAGGCACTAACTAAAATTTGGTACTAAAAGTAACTTTAGTTTTATTTACGTACAAGCCATCGTCTTTTTTCAGCTATTTCTTTATGCTTTTCAACTTGTTTATGAGTTAAATTAACTTTATTTTTATATAAATTCTATGATTCAACTTGTTATTTCTTTTAATAGCAAAGGCCGATCACCCATGATCACTCTGACAAATTGATCACACTTTCGTCTAAAGAACAAAACTTGGTGACTTAGCCCATCCACCTAGAAAAAAAAAACCAACAATTTGGAAACCGCCTTAACCCAACCCCAAACATGTTCTGACAAATCAAAACAACCTTTTTTTTAATTGATACGCTCTGACCTTAATTCATTTACCCGTAACTTTTTTAACTCATGACCCTTTCGACCCAATCCAACCCATTTGCCTCCTCAACTTATGACTATGAGTGTTTCTTCCTGTCTAAGAGTTTTAAATTCCCAACAACCCATTTCCTTCGACGTGTGCCAACTTCTAAGTAAAACATTCAATTAATATCACTAAGAAACTACGGATGTCGATTGTGTGGAAAACTCAAAACCCTTCAACAAAACACTTTCAAATATTTACAAACAAACAAATATCACGCGATGCTTTATTTTACACTAGTTTGAGGCCTGCGTATTACACGAGTAGTTCTTAAAAATACAATATTTAATAAATAATCGGTACATAAGAAAACAATAAACCCGTTAAACATTATTAATACAGTCGTTGTACACTAGTCATTAAAACAATTTTAAAGTAAAAGATAATTATAAATATTAAATGTTTAGACAAATATAGGATGTAAATATTAAATTAACAAATTCTAAGAATGGTAACTATTATTTTACTATTATAAATTTGTTAAAAATGGTGAGGTTTAATGTAGGAGTGACAAGTGACAAAACGTGTAGCATTTATTAGAGGGTATAGAAATATAGATTGGTTATCACATAAAAGTCTTATGTAATTGTGTCGAGGGAAAATTCCCAAAATAGTCCAAAGTTATGAGAGACTCTCAAAATAGTCCCAATAATTTAAAATTCCCAAAATAGTCCAAGGAAAATCATCTCTGGCGACACATAGGTATTCGTGACGTGAGATTTGGTTAACAATTCACATTATGACACGTGTAAAGGTGATCTTCCCATATACTTTTCAAGCCAAAATCATTTTCGCAAAAACCATGGTTTTCGAATGAAATTTATCGGGCCCGTGAGTTTTCAAAAGTCATGGTTTTTCGTGTTTTTTTTAAATTCATCTCCTCTGACGCATTTCAGATGAAATTCATCTTTATTTGCATAAAAAGAAGAGTTGTCAGAATAGATGAATTTCGTTATAAATATATAGTATTCAATGGTTTTTAAATGAAACTCATCTTTTTTTTTTGCATTGAAAAAAGAGTTGTTTATAAAACTTTTTTGAAAATCATATCAACCACCCACCACCATCATCCACCATCTTCTTGACACTTGATACTCAACCAAAGATTAAATCCTTCTTCATACCCATATCAACCACCACCACCCACCACCATCCACCATATTCTTAACATATGTCATTTAACCCTCACATCGGATTTTTAAAACTTTTATGAAAATCATCTGAGGAGATTAAATTCATTGAGAAATTATTGTTTTTTTTTCAACTTTTTGAAAATTATCTAACAAGACTAAATTCACTGGAAAAGTGTCATTTTTTGCAACTTTTTTGAAATTTCTCGTAGGAGATGAAATTCACCTGAAATGCGTCCGAGGAGATGAACTTCAAAAAAACGCCAATTTCATCTTTTTTTGAGAACTCACGGGCTCGATAAATTTCATTCGAAAACCATGGTTTCTACGGAGATGATTTTGGTTTGAAAAGTATATGGGAAGACATATTTCATTGTAAATCTCACGTCACCTTTACACGTGTCATAATATGACTGGTTAACCAAATCTCACGTCACGAATACCTATGTGTTGCCGAAGATGATTTTCCTTGGACTATTTTGGAAATTTTTAGACTATTTTAGGAATCTCTCTCTAACTTTGGACTATTTTGGGAATTTTCCCTTGTGTAAATGTGGTTATCGTAGTTATGACAAGTGGTTTATGTATTGAACGTGCCCATATATGTGTGCATAATAACCTAGAAGGGGTTGAGTATGTTATGTTTAATTTAATAACAGCTTTTATAAAATCTTCGCTTCTTTATAAAACATTATTGGTTAATATATTGTTCGTTTGTGAAGAAACACTGATCCGATCCCCTATATGGGTCCTGGATCCAATAAGTCAACCGGGTAGGATTCAACAACGACTAACACGACATTAGCACAACTTCCCAAAGTCTAGTGACCGAAACCTGCAAAACAGACACCGTGAGCTCGTTACGGGAAGGACAAGAGGGGAGGGGTCTTCCCGTAACCACCCTCCAGCGTGACAATAAGTACAGTTCTAATAGAGAGAAAGTACTTGAGTATTGAGAGTAAATAGTTGAGAGTGAATGTGAATACCTCATGCAGATGGAGAGGGTATTTATAGCCGAAGGATGTGGGAATATGATTGGGCCAACTGTCCCATTCTAAAAGACCTCCCATAACCGTTTGAACATGTGTCATCTCATGATAGGTTGAGTTATACGCTGCATGTGCAAGGGTATAACAACCTGGACACGTGTTGACCTGTGATAGGATGAGTTAATCCCTGGCCATGTGCACGGTTATAACAGCCTGGCCAGGTGTCCTTCATTTGTTGTTCGGCGAATCACGTATTCTCCAAGTAACAACCGTGGTAATTCTTCTAGAAAGTAGTTAGTTAATTACAGTTGTCCTGTTGGCATTGCCTTCCGGTCATCTTGGCGGGCAGATATGCTATCCCGCGGATGACGTCTGAGGGTGCCTGGATGCTTCCGCGTTAGGTGTAAGGGCGTTCTTCCTTTACACAGTTATGCGGGTGATCCATATGTCCTGCGGGTGCCTTGTGAGGAGCTTCTTATTGACCTGCGGGTTATACTTAACGGTATTATGGTCTTTTTGGTACCTTACCTCTATAAGGCCCCCTAGTCCAGTGTTTTTTCTGCGTGAAGTTTTTATGCGGGTGAAATTTTGGACTTAAAGATAAATTTGGGGGTTTTTGAGTTTTGAACGTTGGTAGAAATATCTTCTGTTGGTAAGATGGATAATCATGAAAAAGGACAAGTTGACTACTTGTAGGCGTGTGGGCAGGTGATGGGACGTTTATGCCGGCTGTCACTGTACCCGTCTGTACACCTTTTTCTCTTTTTCGAATTTCCCGCGTGACATGGCGTTTGTTGAATGGGTGGTGACTTTCTCTCTCTACTGTTCATATCCCATCGCATTAATTGCGATGGGTATAAATAAAATAGGTTATCTTCCTTTCGAAGTTTATTCACCTTTGATATTTCAATTTTTATTTGTTTTCCTTCGATTCTTCTAGCCGAGTTTTCGATTTTTATCACAACTGCTCGATGTTTTCCATTCATAATCGAACCGATGGCTAATAATGCAGGATCTTTGGCACCGACCATTGATACTGCAGAAATTAAATAGAATATCTCTGAATACGAAGTGTTTATTCGTATTTATGGTATCCCACTGGAATGGGGACTAGAATTCCCCAGTGCCAGATCTGTCGCGAGTATGCCTCCTGTCGGTAAGATGGCGGTGTACTCTGATTACTTTATCTATGCGAACCTTCGGTTTCCTATAAACCAAGTTTCTTATGAAGGTTTTATGTGCTTATGGGATCCATTTATCCCAATTGCATCCTCTCGCTCTCATGCAAATTCGACATTTCGAATTTTTATGTACGGCGAAGGGGATGTTGCCTCGGATTGACCGTTTTCTGGCATTTTATCGGATGGCCAATCGCGGCGGATGGTTTAAGTGCTACCCTAGAGAGGGCAGGATTATTGGCATTGTACCTAAGGGAGGTTCGACAGACTGGCACCACAAATTCATCTGGATCTCCGAGGACGTTGTTCCGGTCGCCATGGTCCATCGTCCAGCTGATGGGACGCTTCCGGAAGTTGTTACAGCTTCTCATGAGAAGCAAGAATGGTTTCGCGCCCTGGTTTCGGAACCATCTCCCATGTGGATTATGCTAGGAGAGGCTCTGGTGTGGGCGGGTATGAGCCACCTGTGGCCATACCCCAATTTAGAGCCTGTTTTTATGAGCGTGAACGAACGTAAGTTATTTTTCCCTTTTCTCTCTTTTGATTTCTTTATGAAACAGTCTAATTGAATTCTTATGTGTTTTCAGTTGAAGGGCCCATGCTGAATGCCCATTTTGAAAACACGGGCTGCACGGGGAAGTGCATCCGTGATGCGAAAGAGATACCTGTCCTGGAGAGGACGCGAAATCGATTTCTCTTCGCTACCAAGGTACCTGCCGAGCCTGCAACTTCGTAGGCGATCTTCCAGACAGGTGCGTACACCTTAAACCCTGATCCGCTTAATGTCCTTACTTCTGATGGGGTAATCGTCATTCTCTCATCGAGTGATGATTCTACTACCCAAGAAGAAGAAGGCTCTGATAATGCTTCTAAAATATCATCTGTCTCGCATCTGTTGGCAGAATTGGAACGGAAGAAAAATTTTGAATCCCTTCGTCCAAGCGACGCGGGCGCTAGTTCCGCGTATACTGAGGAAGGTCCAACGACCAAGAAGCAGCGGACTCATCGTCCGAAGAAGAGGGTCAACCTTGCTGCCCACATGAAGGGGATGGCTGGTAAGTCGATGTTTCCAATATACCTTCCCCTTTCTGCTTTCCTTAATACTTTAAATTCATATTTGTTTTTGTAGATCCGGCTGACGTTGTTGGTGCTAGTATTTTCAAGAAACCGGCAACTCCACCAGCGGGAGATGATAAACTACCATCCCCAACGCCTGGAAGCGAGAAGTTACCATCTCCACCACCGGAAAAGGAAGACAAACTATAAACACCTCCGTCCGAGGAGAATCAAGAGGGTCCGCTCCTTCTGCTGGGAGTTAAGGATCATCTGATTACCTGTTTGAGACTGGAAATGCTTCCAGTTCTGCAGGAAAAGATCCTGCTATGGACGAGGATGCGTACAAGACGTAGGAATCTCCACCTCCCACTTCGTCAGGTTTTTGACAACTCCCTCCCTTTCTCCAACAAATTTTGAAGGTGTGGTGCGTCCCCAAACATTACACTTCAACTATTATGGGAAATCCAACCCAGGGGAGGATAGCGAGAAGTTTGTTCCACATTGGAACATCGTGAAGGGGTCTCGTTTTACTGATCCGGACACTTGTGAGACATTTGTCAACCAATGTGTCCCGACAGCGGAGCGGATCCATCAGCGTGGCCGCCCTCGCCAAGAACTTTATCATGACTATTCCTCGTTTTTAGCCAACACTATGGCTTGTGGGTAGGAGATTTTATGCGAGTGGCGATCGATGGGAGAGCGATGGGGTGAGCTGACCCGGTCTTCTGAGGAATCGAATAGGGAGGCTCACGAGCAACGTCAAGCCACCAATACTGCCAAGTGGAAGCATTCTGATGCCAAAATCGCTCTCAGAAATGAGAAGGATAGGCATACGGATGCGACCCGTCAATGGGAAGAAGCTTGCAAGAAGCAAAACATCGTTCTTCAAGCTGCTCGAGCCGAAACGCAAAAGAAGAAGGATGACTTGGCTAAGGCACTTGATGCCAATTCGGCATTAGAAGAACAAGTGGCACGCCAAGGAGTCCTTATCTAAGAGCGGGCGGAGCTCAATGAAAAAATAGCTGATGACATGCAAGCCACCTACTATTCTCTTTTGAAAGCTCGAGATGAAGAGGAAGCTCGTGCGGCGGAATACTTAAATGAAAAACAAAAAATAGCTGCCGGGTATAATGAGCTTCAGGAGAGGGCGGAGCGGGCTGAGGGGGAACGACGCTGGCTGTTAGGCCAACGTCTTAATGCGGTATGTTATCCCACTCTTCCACTATTACCCGTATCTTTTTGTGTTTTAACAATTGTTAACGAATCTAGATTTTCTTCTATAGGTCATCAAGCATATCAAGGAGGGAACAGAGTTGACAGGTAGATTGGCTCTCTTGCTTGCTGCTTCTTCCAACTCTGGCCGCGTGTTAGGCTTTAACGAGGGAATGGGTTATGCCCAAGCCGGTCGTCCTTTTGAAGAACACCCGCTGCATGGACGGAATGTTGCTCAAGAGTACGACATGTGCCTTCATAAATATGACAATTTATCATTTCCTTAGGAGGGCATGCTTCCGGAATTTGCAGCGGCTAGCGATGGCGTGGAGAGGTTAAAAGAGTACCTGGGGGAAGGGACGGAAGACAGTCCGCCTACATCTCCTGAGGGCACGTCCGCCCAAGACCCTTAGACTAGATTTTAAACTTGTAATTTCTTTTCATATATTGTAATTATTCCTTAACCATAATGAAAAGAAATCTTTTTTGTCTTTTGCAAGTGGTATGGAAGTGATGACATGGCGGAAAGAGAAACGTCGCAAGCAACTGACAAGACGTGTATGACGTCTTTTTGGCAGTTTCTTTTTGCTTTTTCGTCTTTCCCGCCTGACGTGTCAACCCTCGTTTGGGTTGTATCTTTCTCTCTCCGTTGGCATCCCATCCATTGCATTAACTGCGATTCGTATAAATAGGGCGTCTCTCCTTTCCATTCATTCTTATCTTTCAATCTTTCTTTTGCTCTCCAATTCCATATCTGAGATTTCGAATTATTCAAATCTTTTAGTTTTGCTTTCGATCTAAAATGGGTAAAGAGAAGAAAACGATGCTTCAATAAACAACGTCGTTCTTCGTTGGAAGAAAAGGGATTATGAAGACATCGTCAATGTATATGGCCTTGCGCCGGCTGGAAGCCGGGTATCCAGCGGATGGGTCGGTTGCCACTAATCCGCCGGCGAAGAAGATGGCCGTGTACGCGGACCACTTCACTAACAGGAACATCAGGTTGCCCGTAACGAAGTTTATTTAGGCCGTCTTGGCGGCCTATGGATTCCACTTATCACAGGTCTATCCCTTTGGGATGTTGAGGATTCGACACTTCGAATTCTGTTGTCAGGCTCGCAACATGGAGCCTACTGTAGATCGGTTCGCCGTCTTTTATAAAATTGCTAACCGGGGCGGGTGGTACAGTTGGTCTACCACCGAGAAGGGACCTATTGGTACTGAGTGGCACTTGAGTCTCAACGAGTGGAAGCCCAAGTTCTTTTGGATCCGAAAGGACGTCATTCCATTCGAGATGACGTATCGCAAAGCCGAAGAAGGGCTTCCTATGGTCCATGCTACTACAGAATTGAACCTCCCGTGGTTCAAGACTCTAACCCATACGCCTACCCTCATGCGTGCGATACATGAGAGAGCGCTGGTGGTTTCTAAGATGAGCCGTCTATGGCCGTTTCCTGACTTGGAGCCATATTACGCAAAACCCAATAAAAGTAAGTTTGTTTTTGCTTTTTAAGGGTTCCGCCTAAATTCTGACTGTTGTTATTGTTTATGTAGGTGGGGGTTCCATCTTTAGTACGCTCCTAGACCACGAGGAAGGTGTTATGGTGCGTCGTCCGATTGATCCAAAGGACGCGCCCATCCTTGAGCGTACTAGCAACAATTTCTTGTTCCCCGCCACACTTCGCTCGGATTCTGTGGTTTCCGAAGGGATGTATGCCAAAGGTGAGGACTTCATTACGAAAGGTGAGGGAATTCTAAAACCCCAGCCAATTACTGCTGCAACTTCTAGTTGGGTGATAGTATTTCTTTCGTCTAGCGAGGAGTCATCTTCCCGCGAAGAAGGATTACCAGTTAATGCTACTGACACTTTAAATAACCTACATTCAACTGTAAGTCTGACCCGCAAGCAGAATCAGGTTCCAATCACCATTAAGGTGGCGGATGACGAAGGTGCTAATGTCACCTCCGGAGATGAACATCGAGCTTCTGACGATGTTGTCAACAAAGGTGATCATCAGGCTGACGATGTAGGTGTCTTCAAGGTTTCTGGTAAACGGAAGGTGCAAGCCACTAAGCCCGCCATTACCCAGAAGCTCAAGAAGACGAAGCTGGCATCTCGTTTTTGACAACTTGCATCCACAAATGTTTCTTCAGGTAACTTCGATACTTTCCAAGTTTTTGTAATTGCTTTTCGTTTCTGTGGAGTATGTTACTGATATAAACATGTTGCTTTTACAGAATTTCTGGAGAAATCTTCTGAGGATCTTTCTGGTTCAAGGGGGTCAACAGCGCCTGCCACACAGCCAACGTCTTCGCCAAGAGGTGTGTAGGAGCCGGTTGTTATCACGGATACACCTCCTTCAGGAGGTCAGAAAGACGGTAACTTAAAAGACCCTGTCGTTTCTTCACCTCTCTATGTTCTTCATCGTTTTAAGGATCAGGGCGGATCTAGCACCTTTCCGTACGGTCCTCAAGCGTCTCCGTCTCGCCCCGGGGGAGAGGCTCCTGTGCATCGTCCGGGTTGGTCCGTATGCTAGGATTCAACATTTGGTGACACGGACGTATGATTAGAGTATCTGCAAGAGAGCCTTCCTCCCACGAAAAGGGAACGTCAACGCGGACTTATACACCAGGAGTTATTAAATTCCTATTCTAACTGCCTGATGAATACTGTCTCCACCAATCAAGAAATATGCCGAGACTGGCTGGGTATGAACGATGCATGGGAGGATTTGGAGAACAAGGTTCTTAAAGAGAAGAAGGAAACCTTGGGAGCCTTGAATGAAGCCAAGGACAGCCGCCTGGCTGCTGAAACTACAAAACGACAACTGGCGGTTGCCAAGACAGCTCTGGAAGAGAAAATAGCTCATCGATCCGATGCTGAGGAAGCTAAAACTGTTGTCCAACAACAATTGGATGAACGCGACGAGCTGATAAAAAATCTAAAGGCTGGGTCAGCAGCTAAGGACAAACGCCTTGCTACCCTTGCTACCAAGAACAGGGAGCAAGCCTTGGAGTGTGCAGAACACAAGATGGAACTCGTCCGGCCAAGGTGGACAAAAAATGGTTGCTGGCGGAAGGAGTCCCCCAAGGTAATTGTTACTATGGATTTGTTTTAAGTACAAAATCGCATGCGAATTGTTCACATTTTATTTTTCACAGGTTATTGCTCACATTCGGGGAGGCGATGAACTTGGGAACTGCCTTGCCCTGCTTTTGATCGCATCTTCTCGAGATGGCCGTCAGACGGGTTTCCGGGAAGGATTTAAATTTGCTGAAGAAGGTAGACTCCCCGAGTAATTCGTCCTGCACGGCCAAGATACCGCCAAGGCTCTTGCTGATCAGACGAAGAAGTTTGATAATTTAAAATTCTCTATTGAAGATCAAATAGCAGAGCTCGCGGACAAAGAAGACGAAATAGATCAATTAAAAACTCTTCTTGCTGGCGATGAAGAAAGTCAAGAAGATGCGAAGATGAAGGCGCGGAAGATGAAGATGCGACTTCTTAATTGTATATACATAGATCCATCTTCCTTGTGACCATGTAACATCTTTTTGTAATCCCATTTGGACATTAATAAGAAGTTTGTCTTTATCCGGTACACTTTGTCTTATTTCATAATATAAGTGTTTATAGGATCTTCGTTTATGACAATAAAGGATTACGCCATTCTTGTTGTTCGAACATATGAATCCCCTCTGATACGCGGACCAGAACATGTGTATTACATAAGACTAGAATGTGGGATTAACAAACTCTTCATAAAAGAGGCATAAGCCTGACGAAATTACAATAAATGACAGTACATGTCCTTCGCTAGTCTATTAGGCGCCCAGGCCCAAAGTAAAAAGTAAAAAACATGTCTTGCTAGATGTAGCATTTCTTTAACTGTGCCACGTTCCAATTTATAGGGATCTCAGTCCCGTCCAACTATTCTAAATTGTAGGCGCCCTTAGATAACACTTGTTTAACCTTGTAAGGGCCTTCCCAAGTTGGGGCCAACTTGCCCGAGGGCTCTTGGCCGGAAGCTTCGTTACTGCGGAAGACAAAGTCTCCTGCATCGAACATGCATTTTTGGACCCGCGAGTCATAGTACTTCTGAAGTTGGCGTTTATAGTTATGCTCGCGGATCGATGCCAATTCCCTCCTTTATTCAAGGAGGTTGAGGTTCATCCGCAACTCTTTGTCATTATCATCGATTATTAGAGTTCGTGCGGATGGAACCCCGATTTCGGCCGGGATCATGGCTTCGGTGCCATAGGTTAAACTGAATGGTGTTTCAGAATTACTTGAGTTCTTCTGGGTGCGAAAGGCCCAAAGTACATGGGGTAGTTCGTCGACCCAGCCGGTTCTTTTAGTGCCTAACGTCGCTTTAATCCCCTCTTTGATTATCCGGTTGGTCCGTTCGACCTGACCGTTTGCTTGCGGATGAGCCACAGATGTGAAAATCTGAGTGACATGAAGTTCTTTCAACCATTCTTATAACCCGGTATCTGCAAATTGGGTCCCATTGTCACTCACAAGTTCTAGCAGAAGACCAAATCGGCAAATTATGAATTCCCAAAGGAATTTCTTGACACTTGATGCCGTGATGGATGCGACTGGTTTGGCTTCCACCCACTTGGTGAAGTAATCAATGGCCACAATTAGAAATTTGACACGTCCCGGGGCTTCAGGGAAAGGTCCCATGATGTCAATAGCCCACTTTTGGAACGGCCAAGCGGAAGAAACAGGAACACGTTCATTCTTTGGTCGCAATGTGTTGGGAGCATGACGCTGACAGAAATCACATTTCTTGATTTCCTGTACAGCATCTAAATGCATCCTCGGCCTGTAATATCTAGCATTCATAAGCTTTGCAATGACCATTCTCGGGTCCGTGTGAAGACCATAAATGCCTTTATGAACTTCCCTAATCAAGTAATTCGCGTCCTCGGCGTCCACACACCTCAGGAG
Organism: Bidens hawaiensis; assembly: GCF_021521415.1. Lineage (NCBI taxonomy): Eukaryota > Viridiplantae > Streptophyta > Magnoliopsida > Asterales > Asteraceae > Bidens > Bidens hawaiensis. Next base: position 26,232 of record NW_027500945.1, read on the forward strand.
TGGGCCGAGGAAGGATCTTCTATACAAAACGCCATCTTGGATTTGGTAGTTCAAGGCCTTGTGCCTTATCTTTCGAGCCCGCGGCCTTCTCTTCTAGCAGAACTTCTGATGACAAGTAAGCCATGAGTGGTGTCATCCAGGATTCTACGCCAGTCTGAATTACTAGAACTTGGTTCTGCGGGGTGGATGGGCGATCCAAGACTTCAATACGAATGTCCTTAGCAAAGTGCTCGAAGTTTGTTGAAGCCAATTTGCTAAGGGCGTCCGCCGACTTGTTCTCACTTCTCTTTATATGAATAACCTTACACGAAGAGAATTAGAGGATCAGGTCCTTCACTTGAGATAAGTATGAAGCCATAACATTGTTTTTTGCTTCATAAGTCCCATTGATCTGCCCTGCTATCAGCATGGAATCCACCCGCGCTTCTAAGTGCTTTACCCCAAGTTTCTTAGCTATCCGTAGGCCTGCCTGAAAAGCTTCATACTCCGCCTCATTGTTAGTACTTTTGAAGTCTAACTTGATGGCGTAAGTAAACTCCTGCCCTTCGGGATTGACTAACCTGAGGCTTGCGCCAGATCCCTCGCTACTGGATGCTCCATCCTTGAACAATGACCAAACTTGTCCTTGTTCCGGGGGTACTTGGGGTTGTTGTTCAATTAAGCATTATTTTTCTTTGTGATGTGGAACCTCTGTGACGAAGTCCGCCAGCACTTGCTCTTTGATTGCTGGTCTGGGTTTGTACTCAATCGCGTGCTCCCCCAATTCGATGGCCCATTTTGCCAATCGCCCAGACAATTCTAGTTTGCTTAATACATTCTTGAGTTTGTACCCTGTCAGCACGTTGATGGGGTGACCTTGGAAATACCTGCGGAGTCGCCTGGCAGCATAGACCAACGCCAGATACAGTTTTTCAAGCATTAAGTACCTGGTTTCTGGGTCTGTTAACATCCTACTGACATAGTAGATTAGAGTTTGAACGTTCCATCTGTCTGTCAGTAGTAAGGCCTCGATGGCGACGTCAGTAGCTGATAAATACAGTGTCAGAGGTTCACCCGCGTGTGGTGCGGTTAGGGTTGGTAACTCCATTAAGCATTTTTTGCCCTACATGAATGCTTGTTCAGCTTCCGCGGTCCACTTGAAATGTGCTTTCTTGAGACAATTTCTCAAAGTTGAAACGAACGGGTAAGATTTGGCTGCATGATTTGCTAAGAATCTGTTCAGTGCAACTAATCTTCCATTGAGTGTTTGCACTTATTTAAGGGACGAAGGGGAAGGCATGCGGGCTACTGCCTGGACTTTATCCGGGTTGGCCTTAAAACCTGCGCCTGTAACGATTACTCCTAAGAATTTTCCCTCTTCCATCCCGAAGGAACACTTGGCTGGATTCAACTTCATATTGATACTTCTCAAGGATGCAAACGTTTCTTCGAAGTCTCTCAGCATCTGATCTTCCTAAATGCTTTTGATTACGAGATCATCCATGTAAACTTCCAAGTTCCGACCAATCTGTTTCTTAAATGCCTCTTCCATCAACCGTTGATATGTAGCTCCCGCGATTTTTAAACCAAATGGCATCATCTTATAACAGAAAGTGCCTTAGTCTGTGCGGAACGCTATCTTATCTTCATCACCCGCTGCCATGCGGATTTGATGATAGCCTTTGTAGGCATCTAAGAAGCATTTAAATTTTAATGGGGCTACAGCATCACCTATGAGATCGATTTCCAGCAATGGATAACAGTCCTTGGGACACGCCTTGTTCAGATCCTTGGAATCTATGCACATCCGCCAAGTCCCATTACTTTTGGGGAAAATAACTGGATTGGAGACCCAAGTCTGATATTGGATTGGGCAGATGATTCCAGCATGTAAGAGGTCCTGCAATTGTTCATTCATTGCTTTCGTTTGTTCCGGCCCATCTTACGCTTCTTCTGCACTATTGGAGTAAATGTTGGGTTTACTCGAAACTTGTGTTCTGCAATCTTTCGCGGAACCCCGGTCATCTCCGCGGGCTGCCACAAGAAGACGTCAACATTTTTTTTCAGAAACTGCTTCAAAAATGTCCTCACTATCTCAGAGATAGCGGGTCCAATTGTTTCAGTTTGATCTGGGAACTTTTTGTTTAAGACCCATTTCTCGGGTTCAGTCCGCCGAGCTTGCTTCGGAAGTTTGTTGGGCTTAGAACTTTATGTCGCGAAGCAATGGCGATTGATATGAATGATAGCCACACCAGTGCGAGTCGGAACTCCGACTGCAATGTGTGCTGTAGAAGGATGGACATTGAAGTCACCGATCGCTTCTCGACCCAAGATAATGTCATGCTTCGATGTTGCTGGTAAAAGTAAAAACTCAACCTCTTAGGTTCTTGAATGGATTCCGTCACTGAGAGTGACCGGAAAGGATATCACCCCTCGCGGGTGCATCACCTCACCTCCGAATCCGGATACAGGAGTGTGAATGGGTTTCAACCTCTCCATATCTTCCTCGTCTAACTGCTCAAAGCACTGCTCGTACATTATATCCAACGTGCTACCAGTGTCGAAGAAAACGTAATGAGAGCGATAATGGCCGAAGAGGGCGGTGATAATCAAAGGATTCTTATTACAAGGCCCTCCTTTGATTTGTGGAAAGATCACGGGCTCATTCTTCCACTCCTCATCCAGAAATTCTCTCCTCTTCCCGCCAACCTTGTGTCCACCTTGAATCATATGAACGTTTAGATCTTTCACTTGCTTTTTGGGCGGGCCCTGGTTATCTCGCGCTGGAGCCTTACCAGTCCCAGGTCTTCCACCCTTGACCAAATGTCCAAGTTTTCCTGATTTCACAGCCGCCTCAATTTCATTTTTTAGAGCAACACACACGTTCGTGTTATGACCAATGTCGTCATGAAATGAACAGTGTTTCTTGGCATCAAGGAATGATCTCCTTGTGAGTGGCTGTGGTTTCCTAAAATTCACATTCTTCGTAGTGAGGATTTTAGCAGGAGTCTTTGCAAGTGGAGTCCAATTGTTTGAGCCTCGAGTTGAGGAGCCTGCTTTGTTTTTGTTGCCAATCAAGGATCTGGCATCAAAAGATTTAGACGCGTCCGTGGACGGCTGAAGTCTAGAGCAAATAGTTCCTTTTGCCTGCTTGTTCGACCGCGGAGTCTGGAATTCGACTTTTAAATTCTGTTTTTGACTATTGGTTGCCAACGTCTTTTGAGTCCTTGCGAACAACTTTGCCGCAGTTATAATGTCATTCCAAGACGTGGGCATACCATCTTTTCTAGTCAACGTCATAATCAATTCATCACTTCTCACATTTTTGCGGAATGCTCCCCGTTACATATCTTCACTCACTCCACCGATATTAACACTTTCGTTGTTAAACCGGGTAATGAAGTCCTCAATAGACTAATTATAGCGCCTAACAACGTCTAATATTTCGGACGGATCACGAGTGTGTTTTCTCTGCTGACTAAAGTGCTGGGAAAATTTAGCAACAAAGTCATCCCAGCTCTTTATCTGTCTATCCGGAAGCTTCTCAAACCACCCCCGCGCCGCCCCAGTAAAGGTTAATGCGAACATGTGGCAACAGTATGGAAGAGTCCAACCACTGACTCCTCCAACGGCTACAAAATTCAGTAAATGATCACTGGGATCAGTCATCCCATCATATTTCCCTGCGGATATCGGGATCTTTGCATTGACAGGGAACGGGGCAGCTGCAACTCGTGCAATGAACTTTGACTTTTCAGCAAACGCAGCCGGTCGATATGGCTTAGAAAAGTCTTCCTCAGCATCGCTGTGATAACCCGTCTGGCGAACTACCGCATGCGGACGACTAGTTCCTTAGTGCAAATGAAGGCGGCTATCACCACTGTAGTAACTGATATCACTTGGACGGTATGACAGGTCATAACTGTCATATTCGTCAAGGTAATATGGCACACGCATGACCATACGAGGACGGTCATGCTGTATCCAAACTTCCCTAGGATCTCTCTTTGTTTGAACGCTACTTCCTAGGAGATCCCTCATAATTTAGAGTACTAGCCTGGAGTCGCTCTTCACGTACCCGTCGCTCGTACTTCGCTATAACATTCTCTTGTTGGATACGGAACCACTCGTCCGGAGACAAGGGTCCCCTAGCTTTGGAACTACGACGATGACTTCTCGCTGGTTCAGAATCGTCAGAATCATCTTCTAGACCCAATTCTGCATGAGTCCGACGAGTTTCTTTCGTAATTCGCTCGGGATTGCCGGATCTGGTACCTTCTGGCGCTATGACATGCCCTAGGTCCGTCGGATTAGGACCTTCAGGAGTCGTGGCATGTCCTAGGTCACCTGGAGTGGAACTTCCAGGAGCAGTGATACGTGCAAAGACACTCGAGGCAAAGCCTACGGGTGCTTCAGTATCAGTAATACGTGAAACAAGTACATGATTTCCCGTCCGCCCTTCACGAAGCTTACTCATATCGTACGAACCAAAAAACCAACGAAAATTATTGCAGTTCTAACACCAAAATGGATGGCGCCAATGAAGAAACACTGATCTGATCCCCTACACGGGTCCTGGATCCAATGAGTCAACCGGGTAGGATACAACAACGACTAACACAACATGAGCACAACTTCCCAAAGTCCAGTGTCCGGAACCTGCAAAACAGACACTGTGAGCTCGTTACAGGAAGGACAAGAGGCGTGTCTTCCCGTAACCACCTTCCGCCGTGAGAATAAGTACAGTTCTAATAGAGAGAAAGTACTTGAGTATTGAGAGTAAATAGTTGAGAGTGAATGTGAATACCTCATGCAGATAGAGAGGGTATTTATAGCCGAAGGATGTGAGAATATGATTGGGCCAGCTGTCCCATTTTAAAAGACCTTCCGTAACCGTCTGAACACGTGTCCTCTCTTGATAGGTTGAGCTATATGCTGCATGTGCAAGGGTATAACAACCTGGGCACGTGTTTACCTGTGATAGGATGAGTTAATCCCTGGCCATGTGCACGGTTATAACAACATTCATTGGTCAACAAATCATGTATTCTCCATGTAACAACCGTGGTAGTTCTTCTAGAAAGTAGTTAGTTAATTATAGCTGTCCTATTGGCATTGCCTTTCGGTCATCTTGGCGGGTAGATATGCTATCCCGCGGATGACGTCTGAGGGTGCTTGGATGCTTCCGCGTGAGGTGTAAGGGCTATTCAGTTATGCGGGTGATCCATATGTCCTGCGGGTGCCTTGTGAGGAGCTTCTTATTAAACCGCGAGTGATACTTAAGGGTATTTGGGTTTTTTTGGTGCCCTACCTCTATAGTTTGTAAAACAATAATGAGCAAGTTAAAGTTAAGGAAATGTTAATATCGGAGAGTTTACAATAGTTATTGTGGACGCTAACCAATTCACCTTACATTCAGTAATTGGTATCCACCAAGAATTACTTCATTAGAAAATTGGAAGTTCTCTATAAATAGGTTGATGTCATCATTGCAACCACAAACTACATTTTTTTACTAATGATTGTAGCGACGAAAACTCTATTTTCTCGGTCGGTATATCTTTGTTTTGTCATTACATTAATAGTGTTCACCTTCAAACACAAAGGTACACCTCCTCAAAACTATTATTATTTTAAGTTTTTTTTTTCTACATTTCGATTTTATTCAACTAGGTTAAATGTAATACAATTTTCCCTACAAGAACATAACTTTTTATAAATTCCAAAAATATCTTCGTGGCATGCTTGTTTCTATATATTTTTTAAATAGCTTTAGAGCGAACTTATCTAAATAATAAAGTTACAAATAACGTAAATGTAATTATATAATGTATATGAAAAAGTATTATATCTATGTTTGTATCAATACTATGCGTACATAAATTGATTTTATTTATATCACAAACTTTATTTTATAAATGAAGTTAATAAAAAATAATAATGCACCTGCAAAAACATACCCGAGAACGCTCCATCTATTTGAAATTTCATTCTCAGTATCATATATGTATAATTGAAAGAATTTTGGTTATGAACTGATTTCGGAAAATACTTCTCATATAATAATATTTTTGAGCTACACCATGAAAATTATTTTGATAAATTTGATGGGACTACCATAATGACAACATAAAACTAACACGTTAATCCATTTAATTTTGTGAATGTATTGCTTCATTTGAACATAATTTTGTATGACATGCTTTACATATAATATTATGTTCACCATTAAAGGAAAACTCACTGTTCACAAATGTTTCAGGGGTGTTAGGGATTCTTTATTTTGTCTCCTTATTACTTTTCATTAAGTTAATAAGTAACAAAAGTATAACTCATGAAACTTTTCCTCTAAAATATAAGCAATCCCAAGCACCTTATTACTTTTTAAAAAGTTTTTAAGTTATAAGTTGGTGAAAATAAGCAATCCCACCCCTCAGTTTTGATAAAATTTACAAGCATTGATAGATCTTGAGGTGGCATGTTGGAAGTGTTCGCATCTTTTCTTAAATTTTAATAATCATGGGGAAATACTCAATTTGCCAAATCCCGAATCTTTTTATTATTTCCAAAAATGCCATTAAAGAGAAATTCGAAACCCAATCACGTTTAAAAGTCTAACATTCATTTGGTTTACATTTTCAAGTCAAAACTTTGAATTCGTAACAAGTTTGGCAATAAATGGTCACACCCAAAACTACGGCCTAAGAGTGTGACCCAATGTTGGTACCGTTTTTTTAAATTAATCAGATTTACGGGTTAATGCGGAAATACTAGCGTGGATTAAAATATTAATATTTACACATCAAAATACGGGATTATAAAATACCCATTTAATGTTTACAAATGATTCATTGTTTATATAAATCATCATTCAAGTTTAATGTTTAACAAAAATGATCTGAGCCATCAGATCGCCTATTGATCACTTCGTCTTCCCAAACATCTAATCTTCATTGCCTGTAAAACAGTTTGAAAATACATCAGCAACACATGCTAGTGATTAAAATGACGCATAAAATATTTTATTTACTTAATTAACCCTTGAGACATAACTTAGGTCTCTGTCCATCGTGGCTTAGGAATAATCAAGTTAAAAACTTAAATCACAATTACAAACTTAAGCTCAACTCGAAACCGCTCAGCAAACACCGCAGCGTTCGATGTTACTTAGCTACCATCAGTATACACATGATTACCCTCTCTCAGACATAACTTAGGTCAGGCCCGTCATGGCGGAGGCATAACCAGGTGTGGTGCGGTGTGCGCATCGTCTACCACATATGAAAGAATCCAGACAAACGTACACGACAGCCTGAGGGCCAACGATTACTTTTGTTCATAACGTTTTAAAGATACGTAATCTCTTGTAATTAATTTAATCAACTCGATTAAACATAGTTTAAAGTTAGGGCGTATTCACCTTTGAAAATGATCAGCTTCACTTCACTGACGGTTAGTCTTTCTTTTGTTATCACAGACCTATGGTACGAGTGTAACCATTGGTTATTATTAGATCTTTAATCTAGCTTTAGACTTTTAATCTATTTTTTATAATATTTATCTCGATTATATTTTCTTTACGAACCTTTAGTTCAAAACCACTTTTCTATATTTAAATATATTCAAATCTTTAGTTTAAAATATCACTTCCTTATTATATATATTCAAACCTCTAGTTTGATTATTTGTATTTCTAAATTCTACGTTTCTTCTTCTCGAAGAAACGTATACTTTATTTCTTTATTTATTATTCAAGAACCTTTAAATTATATTTTTCTTATTAACAAAGAATTATTTATAATAATATCTTATATTTATATTTTCTTTGTTTTATATTTTCTTTTAATTCTCGAGGTATCGAGTATAGCCTTGACTAGGGTTTAAGCCTATTTTAATATTATAATAATATTTTACTCGGGCAGAAACCCTACCTTGTTCGGCTTATAAACTCCTAAAATTTTGGGCAGCACTCCCACGTTTGCACGTTTTTTCGAGAATCTTGATCAACACTTTATTACACGTAAATCGAGGCACGTCGGTTGTCAAGCTTCGTCGGCACGTTCATCAAGGAAAGACTTCGGTATGCTTGGTGATGGGGAGTACTTTGAGGTTTCGTTGAAAATTTGCACGTTTACGAGATACAAACGTCGGGTCGGAGGCACGCTTATAGAGGTAGAGAGAGAGAGAGAGTGAAGAGTGTGAGTATGAATGAAGGGTTGATGGACCTATTTATAGGGCTGATTGAGATGACCCATCGCGATAAGAGATGGGTCTTGCTTGGATCCATCGCGTATCGCGATGGGTCATCGGCATAATTTATTATTATTTAATGGCATCGGGATACGCGATAGACCAATCGTAGGTCATCGCGTAACGCGACTAGCTTAGTCGCGTCATAACTAGCTTTGCCACGTGTGCCACGTGGTGACACATGGCGTGGCACGTGTCACGGCTGTCAGGCCTCGTCATCGCGATACGCGACGACGAGTTGGCTTTGGGGCATTGCGCATCGCTACACCGCCCATTTCTTGGGCTTTGTGACAAACCCATCGCGATGCGCGATGGGTTATCTTCTGATCCATCACGTATCGCGGTGGGTCAGGAAAACAAATTTTCCAATTTGGTCCTTATACTTTGAATACTTGGCATTTTTGGTCCGAAATTTTCATGTTGTTACGTCCTCCCCGCCTTAGAATGAATCTCGTCCACGAGATTTCCTTTTTAGAACAAGTGGGGGTGTTTTTTCTTCATCTCAGATTCTAATTCCCAAGTATATTCGGAGCCTTTCCAAGTGTCCCATTTTACTTTAACCAAATTTAGATTACGCCTCTTAAGTTTCTTTATTTTAAAATCTTCAACTTGTAGAGGTCGTTCTACAAACTTGAGATTTTCGTTTATTTCCACATCTCTTAAGGGCATTGACAATGACTCGTCGGTTAGACATTTACGCAGATTAGAGACATGGAATACATCGTGTATCCCTTTCATTTCTTCGGGTAGTCGCAGACGGTAAGCTACAGTGCCGATTTGTTCGAGTACTTCGAATGGTCCATCAAAACATTGACTTAACTTTCCTTTCTTACCGAAGTGAACAACGCCTTTCCAAGGCGAAACTTTCAGTAAGACTCTATCACCTACATTGAATTCTAACGGCTTACGACAGATATCAGCCTAACTCTTTTGTCGGTCTCGCGCCGTCTTAAGTCGTTCTCGAATTTGCAATACCTTATCGGTGGTTTCTTGGACAATCTTGGGTCCAAATAATTGATTGTCTCCAATTTCAGACCATCATACCAGCGTTCTACATTTTCGGTCGTATAACGCTTCAAATGGTGCAGCTTGAATACTTGTGTGATAACTATTGTTCTACGAAAATTCCATTAGGGGAATATGGTAATCCCAACTTCCACTTAAGTCGGTCACACAAGCCCGGAGTATATATTCAAGAGTTTGGATTGTTCTTTCGCTCTGCCCATCAGTTTGAGAATGATAAGCAGTTCTAAGATTCAATTGGGTTCCTAACGCTTGTTGGAAATTTTCCAGAAATGAGACTTAAAGCGATTGTCTTGATCAGAAATGATAGAAAAATGCACTCCATGCAATGCAACGATGTTTTTACATAGATTCGTGCTAATCTATCCATCGAATAGATGTCGTTGATAGGTATAAAGTCTGCCGATTTTGTGAAACTATCAACTATAACCCAGATCGCATTATGCTGACGAGTGCTTTTCAGGAGTTTTGTGATGAAGTCCATGGTTAACATTTCCCACTTCCAAATGGGAAGTTCGGGTTGATGAAGCAATCCCACGGCTTCTGATGCTCGGCTTTGACTTTCAAACAAGTCAAACATTTTGCAACGTGCAAAGCGATGTCATTTTTCATTCCATTCTACCAGTAGTTCGGCTTAAGATTTTGGTACATTTTATCACTAGAGGGTGCATCATGTACTTGGACTTGTGAGGTTCGCTCATTATCTTTTCTCGTAACTCTCCAACGATTGGTACCCAGATCATGTTACCAAGTTTATGTACACCATCGTTTCCTTTTACTAACGAGTCAATGGTGTCGTTACGGTTTTCGTCGGAGATCTTGTTTTCTTCAGTCGCTTGATGTTGGGCTAATCTGATTTGCTCGACTAGATCTACTTGGAGTTCTAGTCATAACGCTCGTACTCTCTTGGGTCTCTCATGTTTCTTACGACTTAAGGCATCATCCACAACGTTGGCTTTACCTTCGTGATAAACGATTTCACAGTCGTAATTATTCAATGTTTCCATCCATCTTCATTATCTCATATTGAGCTCTTTTTTTTCGAAGATGTGTGTTATAATTTTGTGATCAGTGTACACAATGAATTTGACTTCATAGAGATAGTGCCTCCATAACTTTAAGGCAAAGATTATGGCGCCTAACTCTAGATCGTGAGTTGTGTAGATTTTCTCGTGTACTATGAGTTGTCGAGAGGCGTAAGTGATTACTTTCTTTAGTTGCTTTAGTACGCAATCCAAACCAGAATGGGACGCGTCGCTAAAGACAATGAAATCTTCAGTACCTTCTAGCAAGGCCAGTATAGGTGCATTGGTGAGTTTTTGTTTAAGAATATTGAACGCCTCTTGTTATTTGATTCCGCATTGATATTTAACATTTTTACGAGTTAAAGAGGTTATGGGAACGACTATTCGGGAACAAGTTTCTATGAATCGTCGGTAATAGCCAGCCAATCCTAAGAAACTTCGAATCTTGGTTGGCGATTTTGGAATCTCCCACTTCGAGATGGCATCTATTTTACGGGATCTACTTGAATTCCATTCATGTTTATGATATGACCAAGAAATTGTAATTCGTGAGACCAAAATTCGAATTTCGAAAATTTGGCGTACAACTTCTCGTTTCAAAGTAATTCAGGCAAGATTCTGAGATGCATTTCGTGATCCTCTTTTGACTTAGAATAAATAAGTATGTCGTCGATGAATACGATAACAAATTTATCTAATTAAGTTTACAGATTCGGTTGATCATATCCATGAACGCGGTTGGGGCATTAGTGAGACCAAACGACATGACCGTGAACTCATAATGTCCATACCTTGTTCAAAATTCGGTATTTGGAATGTTTTCGGCTTGAACTTTTAGTTGGTGATAGCTGGAACACAAATCTATCTTAGAGAAGTAGCTTGCTCCTTGAATTGGTAGAACAGATCATCAATTCAAGGTAGTGGGTATCAGTTTTTGATGGTTACCTTGTTCAGGGCTCGATAGTCGATGCACATTCGCATTGATCCATCCTTCTTCTTGACAAAGAGAATCGGCGCTCCCCACGGTGATGAACTTGGACGGATGAATCCTTTCTCGAGCAGCTCGTCTAATTGTTTATCCACATTCTTCATTTCGGTTGCAGCTAAGCGATACGGGGTTTTATCAATTGGAGCAGTTCCAGGCATGAGGTCTATTCTAAACTTGACTTTTCGATCATATGGGATTCCTAGTAGCTCGTCGGGAAAGATGTCGGAAAATTCAGAGACAATGGTTACATCCTTTAACTCCTTTGGTTTGAATTCTTCTGGACGTAGGCCATGAATGCTAAGAATCTTTGATTTAAACATTTATTAGCCCTAATCATAGAGTTTATGCTAACTTGGCCAACGTCTTTGTCCCCTTAAATTTGAATGGTTAGTTTATCAGGGGCTCAGAGTTCTATGGTTTTGCTATAGCAAATGATACGGGCATGGTTATTGGATAACCAGTCCATACCAAGTACTATATCAAAACCGGCAAGAGTCATGGACGGCAATAATTGGATGAGTAAAACATAACCATCTAACAAGAATTTTCCATTTTTAAGGCTTCGAAAATTTTAACGATTTCGCCACTAGCGGTTTCGTGCTTGGAATTTGTTAAATTTCTTTAAAGGTTCGTTTAATAGACTACAAAAACTATAATCTATAAAACTTAAATTGGCACCTGAATCAAATAGAACTCTAGCATACATGTCATTAACTATGAACGTACCGGTGATGGTTTCCGGCATGCCGACCGCTTTCTTCGTATCTAGGACGAAGACTCGGGCGTTTCCTTTCCTTAGATCGTTCTTGTGACCACTTCCACCCGCACCTCCAGCAGCGGGTTTGTTCTCCGGGTATTCAAAACAAAGGTGACCCATCTCTTTGCGGTAATAACAGGTCATTTACTTTTTCCAACAGTCGGTCGTCGCGTGACCGGGTTTGTGACACGAGTCGCAAACAGTCGTTGCAGATGTAGCGAAGTGGAAACGGCCTTTGTGGTACTTCTTGCAAATCTTGCATTGAGTAAAGTTAAAGTTGACTCCACCTTTTCTTTGTTCAGCACCCTTGCCTTTGAATCAGGCGCTTCCAACCTTCTTATGGTCACTTGATGGAACCACTTTCTTGTCTTCCTCCTTATTATGGATTAAACCGTTCATCAAGTAACCAACTAATTCCATGGTGGAATCAGAGGTTTGTGGTAAGTGAGACCTTACCATACCGCGAATTCTCGTGGAAGTCCCCATATGTATCGAGTCACTTTGCTGGTTTTAGGCGTTACTAGCTGGGGATACTCGTGGAATTTGGTATTGTATTCCCGTAGATTAGTTCCAATCACCTTGTGGTTAAGGAACTTGGATTGTATATGATCAGTTTTGTGCATTGGGCAAAATTTTTCCAGCACCATCTCCTTGAATTCTTCCCACTTGAGTTGATACAACTTTTCGCTTCCTTTGCTCATGATTAGAGTATTCCACCACCCTAAAGCTCCTCCCTTAAACATTTGTGCCATATATTGGATCTTTTTTTGCTTGGCGCAGTTGCTAATAATTACTATCGACTCCATTTCCTCAAACCACCTTAGTGTCGCAATGGCGCCCTTGTCGCCATAGAATTCTTCAGGGCAGAAATTTTTGAAGTCTTTGAATGAACATCCTTCGATCTTAAGTTTCTTGAATTTGCGATTAACGTCACCTCAAATGTTTGATTCATGCACGCTCTCCTCATGATGAGACGGGGTAGGGCGTGATTTAGATTTTATGGATTTCCGAGAATGATCAGTGTGATGAGTTTGCCTAGATTCACTTCCAAGGTTCAATTCAGCTCTTACTGCTTTTGTTATCATTTCATGTATTTGTTTCATATATTGCTCAGGAAGTTGTTGAGCTTGTTTATTTTGAGCACGGTCGCCTTCTCCTTTTTGAGAAGCTTCCGCGTTTTGAGATCCTCGGTTCGACATTCTGAAATAATTATATTCTCTTTTTAAAAACACACTTATATATATATATATATATAGAGAGAGAGAGAGGTAGGGTACCAAAAACACCCAAATACCCTTAAGTGTCACCCGTGGGTCAGAGAGGAACCCCTCATATACCACCCGCGGAACATATGGATCACCCGCACAACATGAAAGAGGAAGAACACCCTTACACCACACGCGGAAGCATCCAGCATCCAGGACCCGTCAAGGGGATCGGGTTTGTGTTTCTTCATTGGCGCCATAGTTTTGTGTTAGAATTGCATAAGTTTTCCTTGGTTTTTCGGTTCGTTCAATATGAGTAAACTTCCTGAGGGGCCGACGGAAACTCCTGCACCCACTTCACGTGTTACAATATGGAAGCACCTGAAGGTTTTGCTTCTAATGATTTCACATGTATCACAGCTCCGGGTTCACGAAATGCTGATGTAACACCGGGTGGTCGTACCCTTGAGCGTGTCACAGCACCAAATGGGCCAACTCCCACTGATTTGGGACGTGTTACGGCACCAGAAGGTTCTAATATGGGTGACCTCGGACGAATTAAAGGAGAAACTCTCCGAACACGGTCAGTATTGGGCCTGGAAGATGATTCAGACGATTCTGATTTGGCAAGGATTCACCACCATAATTCAAGATTTAGGGGACCACTGTCTCCGGAGGAGTGGCTCCGCATATAGCAAGAGAATTTGGCAGCTGAATACGAGCGCAGAGTGCGTAATGAACGTTTTCATGCTCGCACTTTGACTTACGAGGAATCTCCCAGAAGATCTCTTTCTCCTCCACCAACAGTGAGAGGAAGTCAAATCCGTTATAGTCAACAGACGGAACAGGAGTTTGGTGAGCTACGAAAGTTGCGCCGTCGTCCTCGAATGGACATGCAGATGCCATCCTATGTAGATGAGTTTGATAGTTATGATTCAACTTATCACTCGGGAGACTTCAGTTTTTACACTGGTGACAGCAGGATGCATTCGCGGGACAGAAGTAGTCGCCCGCAGGATGTAGTCCGCCACACCGAATATCATAGCGACGCGGAAGAAGATTTCACCAAACCGTATCGCCCAGCAGCTTTTGCTGAAAAATCTAAGTTTATAAAAAGTATTGTTACAGCACCTTTTCCAGTCAATGCTAAAATACCTACATCAGTGGGAAAGTATAATCGAATGACTGATCCAAGAGATCATCACAAAAACTTTATGGCGGTAGGTGGTGTGAGCGGATGGACGCTCCCCTATTGGTGTCACATGTTAGCATTGATACTAACAGGGGCAGCACGAGAATGGTTTAAAAAATTACCTGATGGTCAAATTTCCAGTTGGGATGATCTGGTGAAGAAATTTTTTCAACAGTTTAGCCAGCAAAAGAAGCATACTCGTGACCAGTCAGAAATTTTGGACGTTATCCGCCGAGATAAGGAATCTGTGGAAAATTTTATTACCCGATTCAATGACCAAAGTTTAAACATCAGTGGAATCAACAAGGACATGCTTCACGGTGCCTTCCGCAAGAAAGTCAGATGTGATGCGTTGATCCGCACACTAACCGATAGAGATGGAATGCCACATGAATTGGATGATATCATGACCGCGGCAAAGTTGTATGCCAGAACTGAAAAAACTTTGGGGTATTGCAATTCAAAGCAGAAGTTAAAAGTGGAGTTCCAAACTCCAAGACCTAACAAACAAGCGAAAGGGCTAATCTAGTCAAGACTTCAGCCTAACACGGAGGTATCAAAACCATTCGACGCAAGATCTCTCATTGGCAATAAAAACAAAACGGGGCCCTCGAATCGAGGTCCTAACAGTTGGACTCCACTTTCAAAAACCCCCGCTGAAATCCTCACCATGAAGAATGTGAATTTCAGTAAACACAGCCACTCACAATGAGGTCATTCCTTGATGCCAAAAATCATTGTTCATTTCACGATGACATCGGTCACAACACGAACGAATGTAATGCTTTGAAAAATGAGATCGAGGCGGCTGTAAAGTCCAAAAAACTTGGACATTTGCTGAAAAGTGGAAAACCCGAGACTGATAAGGCTCTCGCGTGAGATAATCAAGGCCCGCCCAAAAAGCAAGTCAAGGATTTGAATGTTCATATGATCCAGGGTGGACAAGAGGTTGGGGGAAAGAGACAAGAGTCCGATGAAGAAGAGTGGAAGAATGAGCCAGTAATTTTTCAACGAATCAAAGGAGGCCCTAGTAACAAGAACCCCTTGATCATCACTGCCCTCTTCGGCCATTATCGCTCGCAATACATTTTCTTCGACACCGGTAGTACGTCGGACATAATGTATGAGCAATGCTTCGAACAGCTGGATGAGGATGATAAGGAGAGATTGAAACCCATTCATGCCCCCGTATCGGTATTTGGAGGTGAAGTTATGCACCCACGAGGGG
This sequence comes from Bidens hawaiensis, assembly GCF_021521415.1. Lineage (NCBI taxonomy): Eukaryota > Viridiplantae > Streptophyta > Magnoliopsida > Asterales > Asteraceae > Bidens > Bidens hawaiensis. The sequence continues at coordinate 41,879 of NW_027500945.1, forward strand.
TGATTTCCTTCCCGGTCACTTTAAGCGACGGTGTTCATTCAAGGACCGAGGAGGTCGAATTTTTGGTTTTACCAGCAACATCGAAGCATGACATTATCTTGGGGCGGGAAACGATTGGAGATTTCAATGCCCATCCTTCTACAGCACACGGTGCAGTTGGAATTACAACTCGTACCGGAGTGGCTATCATTCATGTCAATCGCCATTGCTTCGCGAAGGAAAGTTCTAAGCCTAGTAAGATTCCGAGGCAAACCCGGCGGACTGAACCCGAGAAATGGGTACTAAACAACAAATTCCCATAACAAACTGTAACAATTGGACCTGCTATCTCTGAGATAGTAAGGACCTTTTTGAAACAGTTGCTAACAAAGAATGTTGATGTCTTCGCGTGGCAACCCGCGGACATGAACGAAGTCCCGCGACAGATTGCAAAACATAAGCTACGAGTAAACCCGGAGTTTACTCCAATTGTGCAAAAGAAACGTAAGATGGGTCCAGAATAAACAAAGGCAATGAATGAACAAGTTCAGGACCTCGTACAGGCTTGAAATATCCGTCCAATCCAATATCAGACTTGGGTCACAAATCCGGTTATTGTCCCTAAGAGCAATAGGACATGGCGGATGTGTGTAGATTACAAGGATCTAAACAAGGCGTGTCCCAAGGACTGTTATCCGTTGCTAGAGATCGATCTTAAGGTTGATGTCGTAGCCCCATTCAAATTCAAATGATTTTTAGATTCCTACAAAGGGTATCATCAAATCCGCATGGCGGCGGAAGATGAGGACAAAACTGCGTTCCGAACAGACCAGGGCACATTCTGTTATAAGATGATACCATTCGGTCTAAAAAACGCGGGGGCCACATATCAACGATTGATGGATATAGCGTTTAAAGAACAGATCGGTCGAAACCTGGAAGTCTATATGGATGACCTTGTGATCAAAAATATCGAGGAAGATCAAATGTTGAGAGACATCGAAGAGACGTTTGAAACCTTAAGGGGTATCAACATGAAGCTGAATCTAGCCAAATGTTCGTTCGGAATGGAAGAAGGGAAATTTGTTGGGGTAATTGTCACTGGTGCGGGCTTCAAGGCTAATCCGGATAAGGTCCAAGCCGTAGCTCGCATGCCTTCTACTTCCTCCCTCAAAGAGGTTCAACCGCTTAATGGTCGATTGGTTGCCATGAATCGTTTTTTGGCGAATCATGCAGCTAAATCTTACCCATTCGTCTCAACATTGGGAAACTGCCTCAAGAAGGAACATTTTAAATGGACCACGGAAGCTGAACAAGCTTTCTTGGAGGTCAAAAAATGTTTAATGGAACTACCCACGTTGACAGCATCTTCTGCCGGGGAACTTTTGACGTTATATTTGTCGGCATCAGACATTGCCATCGGGGCTGTACTCCTGACGGATAGAAAGAACGTTCAGACACTGATCTATTACGTCAGCAGAACATTATCAGACCCGGAAAACAGATATTCAATGCTGGAAAAACTCGTCTTTGCACTAGTCTATGCTGCCCGACGTCTCCGCAGATACTTTCAGGGACACCCCATCAATGTGTTAACTGGATACAAACTCAAGAACGTTCTGAGTAAGCCAGAATTGTCTGGGCGATTGGCGAAGTGGTCCATCGAGCTGGGTGAACATGCAATAGAATATAAACCCAGGCTAGCGATTAAAGGGCAGGTGTTGGCGGACTTTGTCACTGAGGTTCCGCAACATAAAGAGAAAGAATGTTTGATTGAGCAGCAACCCCAAGCACCTCCTGAACAAGGACAAATTTGGTCACTATTCACGGGCGGGGCATCAAGCAGCGAGGGATCTGGCGCAAGCCTCAGGCTAGTCAATCCCGAAGGCCACGAGTTTACATACGCCATAAAGTTAGACTTTAAGAGTACTAACAATGAGGCAGAGTATGAAACTTTTTTGGCGGGTCTGCGGATAGCTAAAAAGCTCGGGGTGAATCACTTGGAAGCCCGTGTGGATTCCATGTTAATTGCGGGACATATTAATGACACGTACGAAGCAAAAAATGACGTAATGGCTTCATACGTGTCGCAGGCGAAAGATATCATGCTCCAATTTTCTTCGTGTAAAGTAATCCACATAAAGAGAAACGAGAACAAATCTGAGGATGCCCTTAGTAAACTGGCTTCAACGAATTTCGAGCACTTTGCTAAGGACATCCGCATTGAAGTACTAGATCGCCCATCTGTCCCGCAACATCAAGTTTTGGTAATTCAAACTGGAGTAGAATCTTGGATGACACCTATCATAGCATACCTGTTATCAGGAGTTCCTGGAAGAAAGAATCAAGGCCCGGAAGATAAAACACAAATCCTTGAACTATCAGATGCACGACGGTGTTTTATACCGACGTTCCTTCCTTGGCCCACTGCTTAGATGCGTGGATGCTAAGGACACGAACTACTTAATCAGAGAAGTTCATTAAGGCATTTGTGGTCTTCACGCAGGCCCCCGAATGGTCGTAGCTAAACTGATGAATGTCGGATGTTGTTGGCCGGGAATGCATCTGGACACTGTGCATGAAATCAGGAAATGTGATTCTTGCCAGCGTCATGCTCCCAACACATTGCGACCGAAGAACGAACTCGTTCCAGTCACTTCAGCCTGGTCGTTCCAGAAATGGGCTATCGACATAATGGGACCTTTCCCAGAAGCCCCGGGACGCGTCAAGTTTTTAATAGATCGACTACTTCACGAAGTGGGTAGAAGCCAAATCAGTTGCATCCATAACAGTAGAATGTGTTAAGAAATTCCTTTGGGAATTCATAATCTGCCGGCTTGGTCTTCCGCTGGAACTTGTTAGTGATAACGGTACTCAGTTCGCGGACAATGGGCTACAAGAATGGTTGAAAGAACTGCATAGCTCTGAAATCTTCACATCCGTAGCCCATCCGCAAGCGAATGGTCAAGTTGAGCAAACCAACCGGACAATTAAGGAAGGGACCAAAGCAAGGTTAGTAACTAAACGGACGGGCTGGGTTGATGAGTTGCCCCATGTACTTTGGGCCTTCCTCACCCAAAAGAATTATAGTAATTCTGAGACCCCTTTTAGTTTGACCTATGGCATCGAGGCCATGATTCCAGCCGAAATTAGGATCCCATCTGCAAGAGTTTTATTGATCGATGATAATGATCATGAACTCCGTATGAATCTTGACCTCCTCGAAGAGAGGAGGGAACTGGCATCAATCCGCGAGCACAATTATAAACGCCAATTGCAGAAATATTATAACTCACGGGTCCAAAAATGTGAGTTTGATGTGGGAGACTTTGTCTTCCGCAACAATGAGGCCTCCGGACAAGAGCCTCCGGGCAAGTTGGCCCCAACTTGGGAAGGACCTTATAAAGTTAAACAAGTGTTATCTAAAGGTGCTTACAAGTTAGAAAAGTTGGACGGGACTGAGGTCCATAGAAATTGGAATGTGGCCCAATTGAAGAGGTGTTACATATAGTATGTTTTTCTTTTTGGCCTGCGTGCCTAAATAAACACAAATTATGTAATTTACATCTTTTGTAATATGGCTTATGCCTGATCTATGAAAATTTTATTTTAGTCTCATGTGTTGCTATGTAATCCTTTATTGACAAACAAGAAGATCCTACAAACACTTATATTATGAAGAATAAGACAAAGTGTACCGGATGAAACAAGACTCCTTTATATTTACACATGGGATTACAACAAAATTGATGAACTACAAAACCAAAAAAAATAATATATGTAGAGGAAGCTATGCCTACGATGTCGTGCTTTCCACATTATCACCTTCCGCATCGTTCTGGTCGTCCTCATCTTCCTCAGCAAGACCAAGGAGATCCTTTAACTGATCTATATTGTCCTCCTTATCCGCGAGCTCAAATATCTGCTCGGCAAAAAAAAACTTTAAAGTATCAAAAGTTTTTGTCTTCTGGATAAGTACGACAGCAGTATCCTGGCCGTGCAAAATATATTCTTCCGGAAGCTTGGATTTTGAAGCAAATTTGTAGCCTTCCCGGAAGCCTATTTGACGGCCAGCCTGTTTGGATGCATTCAAAAGTATGGCGACACAATTCCCAAGCTCGTCACTATCCCGAACATGGGCAATAACCTGTTGAAATAATTAAACATAAATGATTATGGGTAAATTGATTATTTACACTAGAAAAGATAGATACCTTGGGGACTCCTTCCGCCAACAACCATTTCTTGTCCACCTTAGCCCGGACAAGCTCCATTTTAAGGCTAGCACATTCTAAAGCCTGTTCCCGGCTCTTAGCAGCGATATCGGTCAGCCGCTTGTCTTTGGCCACTGATTCAGCTTGTAGAGTTCGTATCAACTCATCTCATTCATCCAACTACTTTTGGAGAACATGCTTGGCTCCCTCAGCAGCAAGACGGTTAGCCCTTTCCCCCTCCAGGGCATTGCGGCTCTCTTTGGCTTCATTCATAGCCCCAAGGGCTTCTTTCGTAGCTTCAGACGCCTTAGCTGCCAGCTCATCCCACGCCTCATTCATAGCCAGCCAGTCCCGGCATATCTCCTGGCTGGTAGAAACCGTATTCACCAGATTGTAAGAATGTGAGTTCAATAACTCTTGGCGAATACGGTGGCGTTGTCATTCCCTTTCTGCGGAAGGAAGGCTCTCCCGCAAATATTCAAAACATTCGTCCACGTCGTTTAGCGTTGTATTTCGGCATAAATACCAACGCGGATGATGTATGGCATCCTCCTCCTCATGAATGGACGGAGAGGCCTGACGCCCATGAGAAAATGCACTAGCACCTCCCTGATCTCTGAAGTGATGAACATTGAAGGAAGGTGACATATGAAAATCATTGAAGTTACCAACTTCCTTATCCTTCAACGGAGAAGTATCTGTTATAACAAGCGGATCTTCGGCGGTGTTGGGCGGTGGAGATGGCGGTGGCGGAGGAGGAGTCGAGACCTTCAGACCTGGAACGTCTTCAGAATAATATTTCAGGGCTACTGTAAAAACATCAATGATACATCAGACATGTGTTTGGTCCATAACAATTAACAAATTTGAGAAGCATTTGAATTACCTAAGGAGATATCTTCGGAAGCAAGTTGGTGAAGGCGCGTTTCCAAATCAGCAGTTTTTTGCCTTTTTGACTTCTTTAATGGAGCAACCTTGGCAGGGTGAACCTTGCATTTACCAGCCGCCTTGAAAATGCCCGCATCAACAGTATGATGCTCACCTTCAGTGGTGACATCACCACCCGTTTGATGATCACCCTTAACAGTGACATCAGCACCATCATCACCCGCAGTAGCGCTAGTGGCTGGGTTCTTACCGAGTTTCCAGGTCAAACCTATAGATGAAGGCAAGACGTTTGTAGAATCAGTAGTATCAATAAGTGCTTCTCCATCACGGGGTGGTGATTCTTCACTGGAAGACAGAAGTACTATCACCCCGCTAGGAGTCATAGCAGTAATAGGTGGAGGTTTTAGAATGCCTCACCTTCGGCGATGATCTTCTCACATTTCGCGTACATAGCCTCAGACACCACAGGTTCTGGGTGAATAGTGGAGAATAAAAAATTGTTCTGGGTGCGTTCAAGAAACGGCAACTCATTGGGATGAATGGGCCGGCGCACCATCAGACCTTCCACCTTATCCAGAAGGGAGAAAAGAACAGAGCCTTCACCTGTAATGAAAGTGTCAAGATTATGAAACAAAATTCTGAACAATAAAATAAAGACTCACTCTTGTCAGAATTCTCGAAGTATGCTTCCAAGTCGGGGAATGGCCACAAGCGGCTCATCTTCGCATACACCAGTTCTCCTTCATGAATCGCCCACAGTGGCGTAGGTGTCTTGGTTAACGTGGGGTACCAAGGAACGTTAATTTCAGTAGTAGCAGTAACGGGTGGAGGGGCGTCACTCGCCTTGCGACGAGTCATCGCGAATGGGATTGCATCTTCCCGAACCCAGAAAAACTTGGGTTTCCACTCATAAAGACTTCGGTACCTATTGGACCCTTCTTGGTAGAAGCCCAACTGCACCACCCATTGCAGCTTGTCAATTTATAAAAAATGGCGAACCGGGTATCTGTAGGCTCAATAACGTTGGCATGACAGCAGAACTCAAAATGATAAACACGTAACATCCCAAAAGGATGAATCTGGGACAAGTGAAGACCATAGGACGTCAAGATGGCCTTCATAAACTTCGTTATGGGTAACCGGAAGTTCCCCGTCGTAAAATGTCAGCGTATACGGCCATTTTTCCCGCCGGAGGTTCAGTAGCAATCGAACCGTTGGCCTTATGTTCCGGACCCCACTTCGGCGCCAAACCATACACGTTGACGACGTCATTATAGTCTTTCTCCTTTAAGTTCACGACGACTTCGTGAATAGCCGGAGTGTTCTTCTTGTCACCAACCATCAAGCTAATGTTGTTTGACCAAAAGGTGAGAAATAAATCTGGGAAGTTTTAAGATCTGGATGTTTGAGAGAGAAAAAGGTTCAAAGATAAAAAACGAATTGGAGGCTGCAAGTGATGTATTTATACTCATCGCAATAAATGCGGCCGACTGACTGCCAGAAGAAAGAGAAAACACGGGTCGTTAGATGATCGACACGTCAGGCGGGAGATTCGAAAAAGTGGGAACAGGCCGTCAAGAGGCGTTAAACACGTCTCGTCAGTTGCCCCACAATATTTCTCTCTCCGACACATCATCACAACTGTTCCACTTGCAATAACTCAAAGTATCCTACAAAAGATATTTTCCTTCATACAATATAGTATTCACAAAAATACAAAAATCACTTTCTCATTCATATTCAAAATAAGATTACAAAAATATGAAGAAACTTTTAAAAATTTAAAAGTTCATATCTATCCTAAGGGTTAGGAGTAGATGCATCCTCTGGAGGAGTGTCCTCAGATGAGGCATCCTCAGACTCGTCATCAAGATAATTCCTCAGTTGTTGCACGCCATCATTGGTTGAGACAAACTCCGGGAGCATATTCTATAGAGGAAACACCATGCCATCATATTTCTTAATCCGCATATCATATTCCTGCTTGACATCAAGGCCGTGAAGCGGATGATCTTTAAAAGAATGATTAGTTTGAGCATATATCATCCCTTCATTAAAGCCTTTCACACGGCCGGCCTGAGAAGAAGTAGTCATCAAGTTAGCAAAGCTATCAGTTAGCTCTGAACTCCTTTAATGTGTCGAATGACCTGACAAAGGCAAAAAAGTGATTCATTAGCATCGATAGCATTAGATGCGTAATGATAAACGGATGAAAGAAATTTACAGAGTCAAGTCCTCGCATGAGGAACCATTGTCGATCTTGCTCGGCGCGCTCCGCCCTGCTCTGAAGCTCCTGCAACTCGTCGGCCATTTTTTGTTTGTCATTGGAAGCTTCAGTGGCACGAGCTTCCGCTTCCGCACGAGATTGCAGTAAGGAGTCATTATAAGCATACTGTTTCAGCAGTATTTTTGTCTTTAAGCTCAGATCACTCCTTCTGCAGCTTCAGTTCGGCCTCAAGCTCCTGGATCCGGTTGCCATGGCAGGTTACCTGGCCTTCTAAGGCCGAATTAGTTTCAAGGGCCCTTTCCAAGCCATCCTTCTTCTTCTGGGTCTCAGCATGAGCAGCCTCAAGGACAACATTTTGCCTCTCGCAGGCTTCTTTCCACTGGCGGGCAGCGGCAGCATTCCGATCTTTCTCACCCTTAATGGCGATTTCGACATCAGATAGTTTCCACTTCGCCGTATTTGCAGCTGACCGATGTTCCGCCGCTTCTTTTTTAGCTTCCTCGACAGCTCGAGAAGCTTCTCCAAGCTTACCACCCATGGTGCGCCATTCGCGTAGTATTTCTTGTACACAAGCCAGAGAATTGGCAAATGACAAAGAAACATCCATATGAAGATCATGGAGAGAGCGACCATGTTGATGGATACGCTCCGCGGGTGGCACACATTGCATAATAAAAGCCATGCATACTTCCAGATCAATGAAGCGTGACCCAATAACAATATCCCAATTTGGGGTAAACAAGTGATAATCTTCTCCTGGGTTCGCCTCTCCATAGTAATCAGAACTCGAAGCGTTGAGGCGAACTGGGATGGAGGAAGATTGCCGAGGAACACCATGCGTCGACCCTCCCCCAACATCATGGACAGATTGTCTAAATCGAAACTCTCCTCCTGCACCCGTAGGCAGAGGTGAGGAAGTAAAAGGAAATTGAGGAGGAGGTCGGGGAGGGGATTCTTGGGTCCTGAAACCCTCTTCGTTCGCAGCTGGGTTATTCTGGTGGAAACCAGTAGCGTCCCAAGTCTGAAAAAGATAGTCCAAGGAATCATTATTCCTAGACCGGAGGTTTGGATCCTCCGTAGTTGTCTCAACAAGAAGAGTAGGAGGTCTATCATCTTTCTCTTTCTCTGGAGAAGGAGACGGTTGTTTCTCAGATTCCGGTGTTGGTGATGGTAATTTTTCTGACACATCGTCTCCAATAATCAACGGATCTACATAAGAAGATCACACTTAGCTACCAACCAAAGCAGTGAAATATAAAAAGTGAAGTACGTACCAGTCACCGTCTTCATCCGTTCAGCAAGACTAGACTGCGGCTTCTTAGAACGATGAGTCCACCGTCTCTTAGCCATTGGTTCTCATGTGGTACCCGTGGCACTCGTGCCCGCATCACTCTCCTGAAAAGACTTGAAAATCCTCTTTTGCTCCAACTCTGCCAGTAGGTGCAAGACAGATGAAAATTCAGAGGCATCATCAGAGCTCCCTTCTTCTTGGGTCGCAGAATCGTCACTCGATAATAAAATGACAACCACCCAATCAGAAGAAAGGGCGTTAAGTGGATGAGGATTTAAAACGTACGCACCTGAGTGAAAGGTAGCGTCCGAGACTAAGGGTTCGGCTCGCACCTTTACAAGAAAAAGGAAGTTGCCCTTAGACTTTTCAAGAACGGGCTTGTCACCCGCGTCACGAATGCTCTTCCGCATACAACCCCTATCGTCAAACAGAGCATTTAACATGGGTCCCGGACCTGTAAAGGAGACATAAAAAGTCAATCATAAAGCTCCAAATGACAGAAAAATAAAAGAATACAACTTACGATCATCCAAACCAATGTAAACAGGTTCCATGTACGGTGATGGCCATAAACGGCTCATGCCTGCCCATACAAGGGCTTCCTCAGGTAATGCCTGCATTGGCTTCGGTTCTGAAACCAATATACGAAATCACTCTCGACCCTCATGGGAAGCCGTGACAATTTCTGGGAGCGCTTCAGTGGCCGGGCGTCAGACCATAGTATTGGGCACTACGTCCTCAAATATCCGGAAAAACTTACCACACCAATCCTTAGAAACTTTCTCGACCTCGTAACCAATACTCCTATCGGACAGTCCCTGACACGTGAACCAACCAACACGGTTGGCAAAGCGGTAAAAAACAGGAAATCAGTCAAGTTGAGGTAACATTCCATGAGCAGTACACACAAATTAGTAATGGCGAATTCGCATAACAGGACGTGGATGTAACTGGGATAAATGTATCCCATATGCTCTCAATATTTTCATGAAAAACTTTGTAATGGGAAAACGGAAATTCCCATAGACAAAGTAGTCGGCATACAAAACCATCTTGCCAAGAGGTGGCAGACTAGCTATAGATCCGGCAGAGAGGAACTCAGGTTCCCACTCCGGTGGAATACCGTAGGTATCGATCAACTTTTCGTAATCAGATTGATCTCATTGAATCTCTACCTCGTCAATTTCAGATTGACTAGTCGTCATTACAAGATATGGTGAAATAATGAGCAGATATAAGAAAAAGTTGAACGGTTAACCGAAATCTTTAGAGAGAAAAAGAAGAAAGATATTCAAAAATCAAAGGCGATTAAACTTCAGAAAGAAGTAACCTCCACTACTTATACCCATCTCAATTAATGCGATGGGATATGAACAGTGGAGAGAGAAAATCACCGCTCAATCAAAAATCGCCACGTCACACGGGAAATTCAAAAAAGAGAAAAAGGTGCACAGTCAGGTACAGTGACAGCCGTCATAAACATCCCATCATCTGTTCGCGCGCCTGCGAGTGGTCAACTTTTCCTTTTTCATTATTATCCACAGTTCCCAATGAAAATATTTCTACAACTTACAAAGATCCAAAAATCCCCAAATGCATTAAGTCCAAAATTCCACCCGCATAAAAACTTCACGCGGAAGAAACACTGGACTGGGGGGATTTATAGAGGTAGGGTACCAAAAAGACCCAAATACCCTTAAGTATCACCTGCGGGTCGGAGAGGAACCCCTCATATACCACCCGCGGAACATATGGATCACCCGCACAACATGGTAGAGGAAGAACACCCTTACACCACACGCGGAAGCATCCAGGCACCCTAAGACGTCATCCGCAGGACAAGACATTCGTTCGCTTAGATGACCAGGAGGCAATGCCAACAGGACAGCTGTAAATAACTAATTACCTTCAAGAAGAACAACCTGATTGTTACTTGGATAATACGTGACTCGTCAGCCAATAAATGAAGGACACCTGGCTAGGTTGTTATAACCGTACACATGGCCAGGGTTTGATTCGTCCTATCATGAAGGGACGTGTGTCCAGGTTTTTATACCCATGCACATGGAACGTATAGCTCAACCTATCACAAAGGGACACGCGTCCAGACGGTTATTAAGATCTTCTAGAAAGGGACAGCTAGCCCAATCACAATTTCCACATCCCTCGGCTATAAATACCCTCTCAATCTCCATGAGGTATTCATTCACTCTCACGGTACTTACTCAAAATACTTTAGTACTTTCTCTCTTAAGAATGGTACTGATTCTCACGCCGGAGGGTGGTTACGGGAAGACCCCCCTTCTTGTCATTCCCGTGACGAGACTCACGGTGTCTGTTTTGCAGGTTCCGGTCATTGGACTTTGGGAAGTTGTACTCATATTGTGCTGGTTGTTATCGTATCCTACCCGGTTGATTCATTAGAGCCAGGACCTGTCAAGGGGATCGGATTAGTGTTTCTTCAATATATATCCCTACTCTACTAGAAAGATCAACGTTTTTATTTTTACACAACATTACGATTACAAAAACAACATATACATTTCTTGATAACACCATAGGAGTTCATAATACTTCATGAACTTCTTGACAATCTATTTCATCTTGTTACATTTGTGGAGAAGTTTATATCCCATCTTCTTTTTCTTACTTCCTTCTTCAGCAACCTTCTTCATTAGCTCGTCAGTCTCATGCAGAGTTTGATCGAGATGTTCCTCTTGAGATTGTGGCATAACATGTGGATATCCGTATCGTGGTGGTGGACCATGATATCCCATCATTACTATGTAGTAGTGATTTTTGGGATATGGTGATGAGGTTGCTTCAAAGGGATGGTTGAAGAATGCTTCTGCTACTGCCTCTTGTTGAGGGATTTCATTTGCTTGTTCCGAGATTGAAGGAATTATTCCTTGAAAAGGAGGGAAATCCGCCGGAAACCCGATCTTGATCCCTAAATACATTGCACATACGGGTCTCTTGGATGATAGCAGGGAGGCATGTGAAATGTTGGGTGTTGGCATGCTTCGTTGGGTGGGCAGTCACACTTGGAGTTGGTTGATGGTTCTTCTCTTGGGGTGCTTATTGCTTCAGAAATCTCTTAGTCTTCTTCCCGATCTTCTTCTTCTGGATCTTCTTCCTCCATTGCCATTGTTGTTTTGGTTACTATAGGGTCCAGGTGACACCTTTCATACGGTTGGATGACCCTCATTTTTGGTCTTCGGGAAGGACCATCAGAGGTGTTGGAGTGAGAATTGATGGAGTTGTAGTCATATGTTCCGGTATGCCATCGTCTTTGATTAGGATGAAATTGCATCCAATCGGATGAGTTAGACTCAGGTTCAACTTTGATTTATTTGTTGGCTAGCATTTCGTTGGATGGGTGATACATCGGGATGTCAAAAGGGTGATAGTCTGGAATGTTTGACGGGTGGTAACTTGGGATATTTGTGGGATGGTAATCTTGCATCAGAGGATCGCTTGGTATGTTGATTAGTAGTTGTTGGGTTATGGGGAAATACATTGTTATGGGTTGGACAATCGGTCATCTCAACTAAAGAAATCTTCATAATAGTCCTCTCTCATATTGTCTTCCGGAAGTATCAGTTCGGGGAGTCCAGCTCTCCGTGCATCACGCATAAAACCTTCGATTACCTTCTTGAACGACACCTATGGTTGGTTTAGATTGAAGAGGGATAGAAAGGGTTACCAACCTATCTTATCCCTAAATATATAAAACAAATAATAATAATAATAATAATAATAATAATAATAATAATAATAGTATTTATTCACTTGGATCGAAGCTTAGGTATTATTAATTAATACCTAATTCGCTAAGATCGATTGCTCTGATACCAACACTGGTCACACCCCAAACTACGGGCTAAGTGTGTGACCCAATGTTGGTACCTTTTTTGTAAATTAATCAGAGTTACGGGTTAATAAGGAAATATTAGCGTGGATTAAAATATTAATATTTACATATCAAAATACGGGATTACAAAATACCCGCTTAATGTTTACAAACGATTCATTGTTTATATAAACCACCATTCAAGTTTAATGTTTAACAAAAATGATATGAGCCATCAGATTGCCTAGTGATCACTTCGTCTTTTCCAAGTTTCTAATCTACTTTACTTGTAAAACGGTTTGAAAATACGTCAGCAACACATGCTAGTGATTAAGCTGACGCATAACATATTTTATTTACTTATTTACCTCTCGGTACATATCTTAGGTCTCGGCCCATCGTGGCTTAGGAATAATCAAGTTAAAAACTTAAATCACAATTACAAACTTAAGCTCAACTCGAAACCGCTTAGCAAACACCGCAGCGTTCGAGGTTACTTACCTACCATCAGTATACACATGATTACCCTCCCTCGGACATAACTTAGGTACGGCCTGTCATGGCGGAGGCATAACCAAGTATGGCGCGGTGTGCCCACCATCTACCACATATGAAAGGATCCAAACAAACGTAAACGACATCCTGAGGGCCAACGATTACTTTTTTCCATAACGTTTTAGAGATACGTAATCTCATGTAATTAATTTAATTGACTCGATTAAACTTAGTTAAAAGTTAGGGTGTATTCACCTTTGAAACTGATCAGCCTCACTTCACTGATTGGTTAGTCTTTCTTTTGCTATCTCGGACCTATAGTACGAGTATAACCATTGTTATGACTAGATCTTTAATCTAGCTTTAGACCTTTAGTCTATTTTGTATAATTTTTACCTCGATTATATTTTGTTTTGGAACCTTTAGTTCAAAACCACTTTTCTTTATTTAAAGATATTCAAACCTTTAGTTTAATATATCATTTCCTTATCATATATATTCAAACCTCTAGTTTGATTATTTGTATTTCTAAATGCTACGTTTCTTATTCTCGAAGAAATGTATACTTTATTTCTTTCTTTATTATTTAAGAACCTTTAAATAATAATTTCCTTATTAACAAAGAATTATTTAAAACAATATTTTATATTTATATTTTCTTTGTTTTATATTTTCTTTTTATTCTCGAGGTATGGAGTATACCCTCGACTAGGGTCTAAGCCTATTTTAATATTATAATAATATTTTACTCGGGCAGAACCCCTACCTTGTACGGCTTATAAACTCCTAAACTTTTGGGCAGCACTCCCACGCTTGCACGTTTTTTCGAGAATCTTGATTAACACTTTCTTGCACGTATATCGAGGCATGTCGGTCGTCAAGCTTAGTCAGCACGTACTTAGAGGAAATACTTCGGTACGCTTGGTGATGGCACATACTTCGAGGTATCATTGGAACTTTGTACGGTTAATGAGATACGAACATCGGGTCGGCGGCACACTTATAGAGGTATAGAAAGTGAGGTATTTCAAGGGAGAGAGAGAGAGAGAGTGAAGAGTGTGAGTATGAACGAAGGGGTGATGACCCTATTTATAGGTCTGATTGAGATGACCCATCGCGATACGCGATGGGTCTTGCTTTGAATCCATCGCGTATCGCGATGGGTCATCAACAGAATTTATTATTATTTAATGGCATCGCGAGACGCGATGGACCAATAGTAGGTCATCGCGACTAGCTTAGTCGCGTCATAACTAGCTTTTCCACGTGGTGGGACACGTGGTGACACGTGGCGGGGCACGTGTCACGGTTGTCAGGCCTCGTCATCGCGATACGCGATGACTAGTTGGCTTTGGGGCATCGCGTATCGCTACACCACCCATTTCTTAGGCTTTGTGACAAACCCATCGCGATACGCGATGGGTTATCTTTTGATCCATCACATGTCGCGAGGAGTCCGGAAAATAGATTTTCCAATTTGGTCCTTATACTTTGAATACTTGGCATTTTTTGTCAGAAATTTTCATGATGTTACATAAATCTATTTGGATTCTCAAACTTCTAAAAATATAAAGATTACCTTTTTTTTACCCATAACATTTGAGCCAAATGTAGTTAATTTGTACCAAACAATATATTTACTAACTTTTAACCCATAAGAAACACATTTAAGTTCCACAAAAAACCCGAAACAATCATTGATAAAAAAACCAAGAAACCAAATATGGTAAACTTTATTATATATGAAAGTGATTGGTATATATAATCCTTACATTTTTAACACACATACACACACACATATATCTAGGGGATGGATCATGTGAGAAGTGATATTATAGCGAGAAGTGCGAGAAGTCGATCTCAACCATTGATTATCTTCTAGTTGTTCAAAGCATTAATTCCCCTAATTACTCTTATATTATTCTTCATATTAAATATTGTAGAAAGTTAAAAATTTTAGAAAAGATAAATTGATTTTTACATAAAACATCCTCTAGAAATATTTAATGAAATATAATTGAGAGAAAATTTTTTACATTCATGGTTTCATGAGATTTATTTGAATTTTCTTTTATGTACCTACATATGAAAATAAATGTATATGTAAGTGAATTGTAATTAATTGATCACGTACACAAGTAACACAATAATCTATATATAGCTCATGTTTAATTAACAAATTGTTAATTGTTTTTTTATTTTTATAAAAATGTAACTTGTATCACAAACACAACTTATTTTCACCTATACAAATTTTGTTTCTTTTGTTTTCACCAACACATAACTAATATTCACATACACATAACTCGTATTCACCTACACAGATTGTTAGTTCATTTTATTTTCACCTACATATAAATAATATTCACCTACACATAACTCGTATTGCCTACACATAAAAGATAGATTATAGAATAATTAAAACAAAAATAAAAAAACATGGTGTGTTCCTACATTGCGAATATTTTACAAGTTTAGGTTAATACTATTAATTGTATGTGATATCATGAACAAGTTTTGTTTGTGTAGGTTAATTTTGTGATCTGCGTAGGTAAATACCAATGAGTAGGCTATAACATGAAGTAAATTTGTACATATAGGTTAATATTGTGATTTGTGTAGGGTATCATGAACTATTTATATGCATGTATATTAATATTGTGATCTGTGTAGGTGATAAAATGAACTAGTTTTTTTATGTGTAGGTTAATGTTATAATTTGTTTAAGTATTTGTTTATGATGGTAAATGTAATTTTTTTGTAGTATGAGTATGGTGGTTTTGTTCTATGTATTTTTTGAAAATTAAATCAAATTAAAAAAATAAACATTAAATTGTAGTCATTTGTAACTTAACATTAATTAGTATTAATTACAAAAAGAACGTTATTTTACTAATTTTGCACTAATTTTGACGTTATTTTACTAATCTCGTGAAAATAACGTTAAAAGTGACGGACGGTTAATCAGGCATCATGTAGTGGCGTTGATAGCCGAAAGACAAGGGTACATGCACCGATCAGCCGGTGTCCCGATGATTGAGTGCTATGTGCATTATGTCCAAGGCTTGATGCAAAACTACTATCGAGCCGGGGGTCTCACCGGAAGCAGCCTCTCTATCCTTATGGGGTAGAGGTAAGGCTGTCTACATCTTACCCTCCTCAGACCCTACTATAGCTTTGCTATTGGTGGGATATACTGAGTACGATGATGATGATGATGATGAATTACAAAAAGAAACTCCTAAACTTATTATTAATATACTTCTACAATTAAATAATCCAAAATTATATAGAAAAATTTTGATTGGTTAGAATCTCTTCTCACATTTGTCACCATAAGAACACTTCTAAAATGAACCAAATCATATATATCTATTGCTATATATAATGCATATTAGAAAGAGGGGATATGAATATGTTGAAAATTTAAGAGTTTTATCGTTGCTTAAGCATGATGTACAACCATTATTGCATAAAACCTTAAATGGTTTCAAATTCAAATACTTCACGCGGGCTTCCTCAAACCAAATTCAAATTGAAATCCCACCAAGTGTGTTTTTTATGCTTTGGGCGATTTCTAGGGTTTACATCTTTCCATTTTCCTCATTTTCTACCAGAAGATATTTGGTCATGAACGTATTTTCCGTGATAAACCCACGATGTCGTTCAATCCTAATCTGTTTCTGAGTTGCTGATGTTACAAAAGCTTTCAATTAGACTAGATTTCAGCGGCTGATTGTGTGATAATTGGAAGCAACAATCTATGTTTGAAGATAGTACTGAAGTCAGGCTGCTTGTCAAAGGTACTAACTAATGCAAACTCAATTGATTTTATTGCTTATTTGCAAGAAGCTAATGTTAAAATTAGGGCTTGTAATGTTTCCTTAGATATCCTGTTAATTTTGTTGCTGATAAAAAAACTTCTATTGATTTACAAAAGTAACCGGTGAATTATGCTGAACCGAATATAGAGAGTACAATACTGACTTCAAATTCAAACTACCTTTGCTTAAAGGTATTTTCTTAGATTATTATGGTCTTTATATTTTTGGTGCTAATCGTTTCTTTCATTTCTGTGCATGGCTTACAAAGGGTTACAAGATACTATAGTTTCATCTTTTGGGAGGTTAGTATATATACTGGACGCAATAGCAAAATAAGTTTCATCTTTCAGTTCTTTTTTAACTTTAGGTTTATGTTAAAACTTAAATAACAAGTGTAATAATCAACTAATTTGTTTTTTTTCTTTAGTGTTGAGCGTACTGAAATTGTTAATATGCCCATGGAAATAATAATGGCGGTTCTTTTGGAAGAAAGTGAGGAGATAGTGGAGTACATTTTACTAGCACCAGACACCACATGTTCGGTTTGGGTCGGTCCACCCACCTATTAGGTATCGGGAACAAAACTACTTGTATATGTTCTACATTGTTGCAATGCATCTTTACCTAATATAGGCAGGCCTATATGGATAATTTAGAATGAATTATAATGCATTTTTATTATCTTGACAGTGGTCAACATGGCTTTGGTTTATATTCGTAGCCTAAGAAAAGTATAAGTCGGTAAGTACATAAAAAAAGTTTAAAAGTGACATGTAAGAAGCTACTTTTAAATTAAGTTATTGAATACATGCAGATGGTTTATCTGAAGGGATTGTGCAAGATAATGAGAATATGATCTGTACCTACGCTCAAAAGGTGGATTATAAATTCGGATGCTAAAACAATGAGTATATTTATTGGCTTTCACCTGGGTAATGGGTTTTTATTTTTGCGCATGAGATGGAAAAATAGGTCATGTGAATCAATCAAATAACATGTACCTCTTTTCTAGATACTTTTTGGTATTTGAACTTATTCAAATTTCGTAGTACAATAGTATATTTTTGAATTTTTTTTCATTGTGCGTTTTTTTTCCTCATGCCCTCGGCCCTCGCTTTTTATTTTGCTTTATGCCTAGGCCCCTCGGCGAGGCCTATGCACCTAGCGCATTTGATAACTATGATATGACCCATTCCAACCTGTCATGTAAAAAATGCAGAAAGTTTTAGTGAGCCTTAATGGTAGGTGGAAGGGGAGTTTGAAAAGACAGTGTGTGCTTGCAACCAATTTTCTGGGTTTTTTATTTTATTTTTATAATGCTACCAAGACTGAATCTCTGATGTGTGATGTTACTATTTTTACAGGTTAAGCTTCAAGGAGCACCTCCTTCACTTTAGTACATTAAATTTACAAGTAGAATCATTAAAGCAGGTATTCAACTAACTATTGTAGTTGGTATTTATTTCATTAAGTGAGACAATGCACAACTCTCACTATTTCGCATTTTTTAGCATAATCTTTGTTATATTTTTGTGTTTAACTTGCCTATATCATATATGTATTGGCATAAATAGAGCAAGTGATTGATGGAAACGAGCCAAGCTGAGCCAAGTTGGGATTGGGCTCGGCTTAATATTTTAACAAGCTGAAACGTTAATTATTATAAAACAGAAGGAACAACTCTTTCACACTACTTTTAAAGTTCTGTAGGTTTGGCTTTAAAAGTCAAATATTATGTTTTTCAAAACTTCAAAGTCAAACTTCTGCAGGGTGTGTTTGGTTTAAAGGGTGTAGTCTGTAGGAATGCGGAATAGGAATGATAGGTTTTTAATATAAAACTATGGTTGCCATCATGTACTATCTTGATACGAATATTTTGATTATGGAACAGTAGACATTGTATATGACTAATTTATAAAGATCAAAAACACATTTGAAAACTTCATCCTATGATATTAAAATGTTTGCAGATCGACCATGTGAATGACTGGTTAGACTACATTGAACGCATAGTGGATGCTTGGGAGGAACATTAAATAAATAAACCATCTCAACTGCCTGATATTTGGGAGATTGTACAGTATCAGGAGACATGCATTAGGTTCTCAATCAGAGATGTTATAGGTTTGAGTTAAAATGTTTCTATTAGTTATGGTCATTGGTAGGGTGTGTAAACGAGCCGCGCTAGAGCGTTAAAGCTTTTTGGATATTCATGTTCTTATTTATTTCAAGATTAAGCTTAGCTGGTTTATTATTTATAAATATTTAATTATTTTATTTTTGCTGATATATGGTTACTTTTTTTAACATATTATATGCATTTGCCTCATATGATAAGTTCAATCTATGGCATAACTATATAAATTATATAGTAACTAAATAGCATATACTTAGTTGTATACATAAATAATTATAAATAGGGTTATTTATACAAGTAATAGGTTTGTTTAGAGGTGCACAAATCGGTTTTTTTGAAAAAACCGGTTCGGTTTTTAACCGGACCGGTTTTTTTTATCCAGAAAAAAACCGGTTCGGTTAATAACCGGACCGGTTATTAACCGGTTATTATTGCTGAAAACTCAAACCGGCCAAACCGGTTTGGACCGGTTTAGAAACCGGTTAGAACCGGTTATTAAACCGGTTTTTTTATAACCGGTTTTTAAAAACCGGTCTAACCGGTTAACCGGTTTTTTTTTTTTTTTTTTTTTTTTTTTTTTTTTTTTTTTTTGCTTTAGGGTTTAGGGTTTCGTTGTTAGCATTCTTTGCTTGGAAGATTAAAAACACATAACTTTCATTTATAGCTTTTACATTAAAAATACAAACATTAAATCGTTATCGCATATTCGTAACTCAAAAATACAAACATTAAAGAATGTTTAGACACGATTACATTAACAAGTTGATGTTTGTTACTCATTTTCTTCGCTACCCGATCCCGAGCTATTCCTTAGGTAATCGTCGTACGCGGCTTCTTCATCGGTCATTGGTTGAGTGTGTCCTTGATTGACCTCGTCTTCATACAAGGCCGCCTCATAGTCCATTTCCCCCTCGAGTGAGCGTTGATGTTGTGCCCTGTCTAAAGAGTCCAAGTAATCCTTGTAGCAAATCGACATCTCTACAGCTGGTGGAGTGAGTCGAGTCCTCCTAATCGATATAACCCTGCCAGAAACAGAAAAAGCAGACTCCGAAGCTACCGTGGAAGCTTGGACCGTTAGTAAATCTTTGGCCATGGCGGCGAGGATCGGAAACTCATCCTCCTTACCTCTCCACCAAGCCAGCAAATCAAGACTTCTAAATTCATCCGGAGTCATGTGTTTCACAAAGTTGGTACCACCATACCTTCCAAGTTCACTGCTTGGGGTGTTTACCCTTTGACGTTTACCGGCGTCTTCCCAAATCATGTAGTACATCCCCATTTCAAGGTCGGTTTGGGATTGGGATTGGGCAACAGCTCTTAACGAGTCATGAATTTGGGAAGACGACCCGTATCTTGTAAGGTAAACATCATACATGTTTGCCAAGGTGGTGTTGAAATCATTCTTTAAAGTTTGGCTATAATAGGGGTTTTGATCGTCGTTTAACCCTAGCTCATCACAAATTTTTTCTATTAAAGCTTCAACACCACCAACATTGATGCAAGGGTTTAACGCAGCAGCACAGGTCAAAACAGCGGGTAGTTCTTGAAAATATTTTTTAAATTTTTCTTTCATTTTTACACCCATATCAAAATAAGGTGCACCCCTACAATGAAGGTCACTCAACTTTGTGCACATGACAGCAATTTTTGGTAAAGCAATGGGGCTTGTTGGATAGTAAACCCCGGATAAACTACTTGTGCAAGATTTAAAAATTTGAAGAACCTCCGTAACGATCTCAATCAATAACCAGTTTCTAGGATCGTACGGTGCACATTTACCCCTATTTGACAAAATTTGATGAAACGCAATTAACGATTGTTTTTGTTGGATGGCTTTCTCAAACATTTCACAAGTCGAGTTCCATCTTGTTGGACAATCCCAGTTAGGCCCCAACCATTGACAGTTAGCTTCTTCACAAAATTTTTTGTATCTTGAAAATGTTGAATTGTTGCTAAAAACATCTCGTAACATTCTTTTAAAATTGTTTCTTTGCGTTTCGATCACGTTTAACCCATCTTGCACGGCCAAGTTGATAATATGTGCAATGCATCGGCTATGAAAAAACGCTCCATCACAGATAGGTTTATACTTTAATTTTAAATGGCCAACCGCGGCCGTATTGTTGGACGCGTTATCAAACGATATTGAAAAGATTTTATCTTCAATCTTGTATTGTCGAATGACTTTATCCAAGAGTTTAAAAATATTTCTACCCGTGTGCGGGTAATCAAACAATTGAAACGCAACGGTTCGTTTCATCATTTGCCACGACCGGGGGTCAACCCAATGAGCCGTCACACAAATGTATGAGTCGGGCGAACCATTAGGTACCGACCACACATCCGTGGTTAAGTTCACACCAGTTTGTAAGTTTGAAAAGTATGAAATTAGTTCGGATTTAGCGTTTTTCCATGCTTTAAGCATATCTCTTCTAAGGGTCGAACGACTTACGTGTTGGTAGCGTGGTTGAACATACGTTTGCATCATCTGCGTGAATTGAGGGTTGTCGAAGTGGTTGAAAGGAAGTGATTGTTGAATCACAAAGTTGCCAAACTGTTGACGTACCGCTTCAAGGTCGTACGTAAACACCGTTCCTTGATTCGTCATCTCCGGCTGCGAACTACTTCCGGATTCGTCCTTCAAGACCTTGCAAGAGGGCTTTTCTACATGAGCTCTTAAACTGGAGTTTGCTTCTTTGTTATAAAACTTCAAACAATGTTTGCATCTAGCTTTTTGGGTTCCGTTAGACATTTCGCATAGGTCGAAATGTTGCCAAATATCTTGGTTTCGTTTCGTGGGGATGACCCGAACGACGGTTTCTCCCGTGTTCGAGGCACCCATGTTGACCGATGAAGCAGCACTTTGGGAGGCCATGATAATCGACTACGAATTAAGAGTGGTATACTCGAGTATGAAATAAACGACTACGAAAGAAGAGCGTTTGGAGTTGTATAATCGCGTATGAAATAAACGTTTAGAGCTTTTGGAGTTGTATAATCAAGTGTGATCTAACCAATACCCAACCTAAACTATATATAGATGTTTGTGGGGGTAAAATGGTAAAAAAACCAAAAAAAAAACGGCTAAAAAACGGTCAAAAACACAAAAAAAACGGCTATAAGGCCGTTTGGTAACGTTCGAAAACCGGTTAAACCGGTTAACCGGTTATTAAAAAACCGGTTAACCGGTTTTTTTTATAACGGTAATAACCGGTTATTTTAAAAACCGGTTAACCGGTTTTTTAATAACCGGTTATTAAAAAAAACCGGTTTTTTTTATAACCGGTTATAAAACCGGTTTTGGGTCCAAAACTTATAACCGATACGTAAACCGGTTACGTAAACCGGTCAAACCGGTTTTTAAAAAAACCGGTTTTTAAAAAACCGGTTTTCGGTTAAAGCGGCCAAACCGGTTCCGTAACCGGTTTTTTTGACCACCTCTAGGTTTGTTTAGCCTCATGAGTATTCTCAAACTTTGCAAAGCTTTGGCATACATGTAGCGTTTATTGCTCAGTTCATGAAAAAAGTAAATATTCCTAAAAAGACATGTTTTGAGGGTCAAAAAAATGTTGTAATGTTTGCAAAGATGTAAAAGTATGAAACTTAATTAAATGTAAAAAACGAAACTCAAACATACGTTTCTTCAATTTCCCTTGTATTGAATTTTTACTGAGTTATTTTATGATTGCTATATTCTTATTTTGTTAATTATTATTTAATTGAGATAGGTAAGGCTAATGACAATGATAAACTACACTGATGTTACGAATAAGAAAAAACTAGGAGATGTACTATGCAATATATCACGAGGGGATCGATAAACTAATAGAAAATGAGTATCGTGTTGTAAATTGTTACCATCGCCGCATCGCGCGGGTTTACTACTAGTGTGTGTGTGTATCATTTAAGAACTATCATTTTTATGAGAACTTTGAGAACTCATCTTAACCATTTAAATTTTGATCAATGGTTAAAAATAATATTGGCATTTGGGTAATTAAATAAAAGGGTATGGGTAATAACTAAATAAGTAAAAGGGCATTTTAGAGATCAAAACTATTCTCTTTCTTAATTTTTCCTATAATCTCTCCAATCTCTCTTAAATCACGTTTCTTCCCAGTTTAAATCATCAAGATAAACAATTAAACAAGAGTTTAGAAGTGAAATCGTCAAGGGTTTAGTGGAATCGTCAAAAGTTTAGAAGTGAAGTTTGATCTATCCCCTCGCCAAAAGGCGGTGTTTGAATGCCTTCGGGCTCCTCGGGCTTAGGATTTTCTAACGGTCATCCCCATTGAAGGATTAGGCCAACGTATGTCGGGTTTGGAGTATCGGGCTATCCTTAAGTACCGGTTAATGATCCCTGTGTTCCCGACTTATGAGCCTTGCCTAATCTGTCGCAAGGTCTGTTTGGATTCTTTTTGTGACCATGCGGTGCATTGCAAAGAATTTATGGCTTCAAATACAGACATGATTTGGTCAGGGATGTTCTATGTGATGTTTTTAAACGGGCAGGGATTTCTGCTAAAAAGGAGGCCCCTATTAACTTTCTCACGGATCCTCTTGAAGGGAGGTCTACTTTACGACCAGCTAATATTCTTGTGTTCTGGTGGGCAGGGGGGAAACACGCATGTGTGGATCTTACAGGAGTGTCTCCTCTTGTTGGGCTCAGGGACCGTGGGTTTGTTGCGGGTCAGGCTGCGTTGAAGGCTGAATCGGGCAAAGTTGTTAAACACGAGAAAACTTGCTTAGATAATCAACATGTTTTTCTACCATTTGCCTTTAATACATTTGGTTTTCTGGCTCCAGAGGCTGTGAAATTTTTTAGTAGGGTTCGGCGTGTCGTAAATGGAACATCTTCAACTTCTAGGTCCCAAAACTTCGTTTTTAGCAGGATTGGTTTTGCTATTCAAAAGGGGGTTGCGGCGCAGCTTGTTGCCCGTTTACCTGCCACTTTATTGTAATCGTTTAATGGTAGATTTACGCTTTAACTAATTTTCAATTTTAGTAAGTTTCATTCTTCCCAGTTTAAAAAAAACAAAAACAAAAAAAATTAAACAATAGAATTTTTGTTCATATTTTTTTGTTTCTTCAGTAAATTTCTTTTATCAGGTAAATGACTTGTCAATTAATATTTATTAGTTTTCTTAAAAATTAACACTACGTGCGTCGAGGATTAGCAGCGATTCTCCTTTTTATGTTTTATCTTCAACGAAGATAGGTTAGTGCAGTTAATTGATTTTTTGAAAAGCAATTGATATTGCAAAAAGTCATACGTATTGCGCAATCATAAAACCAAGGTTTTTGTTTTATCTTTTATATAATTATTTTATATGATTTAATACCCGTCCATTTTTGCTTGTAAGACAGAATTATGTAAATAGATAACCAGTTTCTATAGAAATCAAATTGGAAAATGATATTTAAGATAAACATTTACATATATGGAATTAGATGATCAGTTTGAAATTTGGATGGTTAGTATGAAGATTTACATATGTACAAATAAATGGATATGTAAAAATGATGAACAATATGTAAGTTTACATATATGGAAATAGTATACTTATGTAAATTTACATGCATGCGTATTTGCATACCATCTTGAATTAGTTTAATCGTCATTTAGTTTGAAAAAAATAGATGTAACCAAATATTAATTTGATCTTAACATGTGTGTAAATACGCAAAAAGGAAAGAAAATACAAAGATGAAAGACAATTAATTAAATAGTTAGTTATTTAGAGAGAGAGAGAGATTTAAAGGATTCCAACTATACTCTTTTTATTTAATTTTTGATTTTTAAAATAAATAAATAATGAGTGATGTAAATTAGTTCTTAAAGTTCTTATGAAAATTGAAGTTGATACTAACCCTATATATTGTAACATCCCGTTTTCTAGTTTCGGTTAATAAACGAAAGTATGAGTTATTATGAGTCGGGCTAGTGTTGGGTTAAATGAAATTGGGTTATAGACTTGGGTTAAAGGAAATGAGGAAAGACCATGGGCTAAGCCCATGATCCATAAATATATAAACCATAAACACCACTTAATTCCTCATTTACACATATTTCATACACCATTCAAAACACACACACTTAAGCTCTCTCTCTATAATCCTCTCTCTAGCCAAAAAATAGAAGAGAAAACCGATCCCGACCCAAGGTATGATAGTATTATATTGTATGAGCTTAAACCCGTTAGAGATGGTCACGAAACGACGAGCCGACATCGTTAAACCGTTTAAGTCACGAGATCCGGTGGAATCGGGTATAAACCGAACCTAAGATGAGCTTAGGGGTCACCCTAGCTCAGATCTGGATCGAACGGGATGAAAAACGGTGAAAAACGAGTTAAAACTCGTTTTTCCGGCGAAATCCGCGGTTTTCCGGCGGCAACGCCGGAAAAGTTAATACGAGGTATGAATGTCAGAACATTCCCTGACCTAACCCTAGTTCGCTAAGGGGTAACTAACGAATTAGAAGTAATTCGCTAGCTGATTCGTCTAAGGAAATATAACGAACTAGCTTCAGTTCGTTAAGGGAAAAGATAGCGAATTACCCTTGATTCGCTATAGTTAAAAGATAACGAATTGGAAGGTCCAATTCGTTACATAGACTGGTTCGCTATGGACTGATTCGTTAAGGGTCCAGTTCGTTAGAGGGTTCAATTCGTTATAAGAACCAGTTCGTCATGACAAGTCAATTCGTTAAGGATAAGTGACGAACTAGAAGTTTAACAGAATTACAGAATGGTCCCTGAACTTAAAGAAGAATGATTTAATTACAAAGAAGCCTTTGAACTTTTAAGTAACAAGTTAAATAACGATTCAAAATGTTAATGGAAAATGTGATAAGACGGTTAATAGAAATAAAAATTTTCCAAGCTGACCTGGCAGCTCGACCCCAGCCAGTGGCTCTGACCCTTGGACCCTGCTAGGGGCTGCCGCCCCTAGACCCTGCTGCCAGGGGCGCTGCCCCCGGACCCCCGTTTGTTGAGGGTAATAATTAAACTAGAAAGACGATATGTGTAGTGATAGTTTATTGATACGTATAATTATTATACAGTTAGTCGTGCACAGCTCAAGAAGGGAATAACGATTAACGGTGAACGAAACCGAGTTCAGGTAAGTTTCTAGCCCCACTTCCTTGTTATGTTTTCGGGGCTGTGTGCATACTCGATGTGATAGTTAATACACTTACCTTAGGTGGTAAGTGTATGCCTTGTATGATTTATGTATGATGATTGCTTGACGGTGCATGAACGATCTTCGGATATAGCATGTGCCGTCAAGTGGTAGTTAAAGGTATGATTGACATATGAATGATGTATGTATGAATAATGTATGTATGATATGTTGATGGTACGTGAACGCTCTTCGGAGATTGTACGTATTGTCAAGGAAAGTATGTAAAGGACAGGTATGTTATCGTAGTACGAATTTAGGGAACCGACCCTAATAGTATCGGCGAATGAAGGGAACCGACCCCTAATAGTGTCGGCGAATGTAGGGAACCGACCCTAATAATATCGGCGAATGTAGGGAACCAACCCTAATAATATCGGCGAATGCTATAGGGCAGAATGCTCTTTAAAGGTATATGTAAGAATGAAAATATGTACGTAAGTATGTAAACAAGTATGTAAGAAAAGACGAAAGTATGTGTCTTCGGATACATGTGTATGTATATGGATGTAATGTATGTTACCTGATTAACTAGAACTCACTCAGCGTAGCTGACTTTTAGTATGCACGCAGGTGAGTAGGATGAGACAGCTGGCTTGATGGGAGACACATGACAGATGAATAAAGAAGCTGGCATATGAAGATTTATTTGTTAATGTTTGAACTGAAAGACATGTTTCAAGTTATGTTTTAAGACAAGTCATGAATTATTGTGTAATGTTTATGAAAGTTTTATATTCCGCGTAAAGTTTTTATTAACTCTGATATTTAGAACTGTGTTTATGAGTAAATCCAACGTTAAAGTGAGGCACCGGTAACGGGGCCTTACATATATAGGGGAGGGTTATCCTAAAACTAAGTAGTTTCCTAGGAAAACTAGGAATAAATCATAGCCGTTGGACCATGTTAATCAATGGTTGAGATTTAAAATTACCAATAACCGACATAGTTTTCTAGAATTACTCTTTCATCATTATAACCGACATTGTTTCCTAGAATTGTTCTTTCACCATCATTTGTAATGCCAAATGTCAAAAATTTGTTGGTTCTTACCATTTCTAGGAAACTACTTATTCTTATTTGAACTCTTATATATATATATATATAGTTTAGTAAATTAACAGAAAAAATAAATGGATATATTTAAATCATATATTTGTAAATTATAAAAATTATATGACAATGTAAAGAAAAAAGATCAATAGAATGAATTGATTGATTTTAAAAAAATAGATAAACTTTTAAGCACATGTTTATAATTTGATGATTAAAAAATTGTTTCATTAAATGAAAGCATATTCGAGTTTTTTTTTATTTACAATTTTCAACAATATATATATATACATAGTATAATATGTTAATGATAACATCTGAAATTATATTTCAATCTTTAACGAACACGGTTTATTGTTAATTTTTAGATTTTACCAAATATGTTGTGGAATATATTCTAACAACGTTTAGTAGTATAATATGTAAATAATTATTTTTATAAAAATGTATAGATATAATATAAATAGAGTTTGAAGGCAAATGAATAATTTAATCATGTTATAAATATAATACAAAAGGAATGTAAAAGGAAAGTGAATAATTATTAATCTAGATAAAGGATAAATACAAAAATCTCTTATCGTACATTACGTACGCGACACCCTCAACCCTCTATTTCAAAAAACACACGGTGGCAAATTTGTAAATTATTTCAAATCGTTTCCACCCTAATTAACCGTTGCATCGATTCAACCATCGTCATCGGCGTCATTTGAAGGCACACACTTTAATTGATTTGAATTGAAATACGCCATTTGCAGAACCCTAGTTGCAGACGTTCTATATTTTGTTCATATGATCGAATCGATAATCAAATTGACGGTCGATTGATAATTGTTTGATGATTACGAGATTATATGAAGTGATTTTAGTGTTCAATTTCATGTTATAGGTGTTTAATTTTAGATATGAACTTCTGAACGTTTAAAGGTGAACGTATAAGTGTTTATGGACTTTTTGTTAGTTTAGAAGTTCTGAACTTCTTTGAACGTATTAGAACGTTTAAAGTTTTTCATTTTTGGTCAGAACTTCTTTGAACGTATTAGAACGTTTAAAGATGTTCTTTTTTGGCCAGAACGTGTTAGAACGTTTAAAGGTCTTACGCTCTGGAAGGCCGCATACGTAATGTACGATAAGCCATTATTGTACGTTAACCCACCCATATTAATCTATAACACATATTAGATTCAATTAAGATCCATATGTGTAAAAAAACGGGTTATTAGTTTGGAGGGGGGGAAACTATGAGAATTAACCATAAAGCGACACGTGTAAACAATTATTTCCTTTTATTAGAATAGATAGATATAAATTATATTCAAAATAGAGCCGTCGTAACACACATGAAGTGAATACCATTTTAGAAAATTCTACATATTGTTTTTGTGTTAAGTCTCAAATAGCCGACCTGTGACTATTGACACACGACCTGGCCTTAGCGCTTTCTTAATTGATTTGTTTAAGTTCGCTTAACATTTCGACATCCTTATTGATTGGTGGATGCATGAATCATTATTTGTCGATCATTTTTATACCAAATCTTAATTTCAGTATAGTCTTGATCCTTTCATGTTCCAAATCATAATTTATTATACTTTTGATCTTTTCGACATTCTGGATTCTTGTTTACCAATCACTAGCTAGCAATGTTGTAAAAGTCTCTAGGCGTTTCAATGACGGTCGATTAGGGAGTTGCGGGTACTCGGTCTAGTCGAAGTGTACTTGAGGAGTACTAGGACATGATATTTTATAAATAAATTAATTTTTCGGAGATTATATATATGCTAAATATCAAAAGTTTACTAAATATTCTCCAAAATACAAACGAAAATACAAAAACAATCAATAATACTAACATATTAGTTCAAGAATATGTCTCAATTGATGAAGACGTACCTCAGTCGAACTTAAATAAGAGGTTTGCGAGTTTAGAGCTTCGAAGCAGATGATAACAATGGTGCTTGTATGTTTAAAACTAAAATTAGGTTGCGTCATAGTGTGAAAAAAAAACAACAATGGTGGCTCTTGGATAAATTGAGTTTTTTTCATAAAAGTCAAAAATTTGTTAAGGCTGAGTTAGACCGCCTAGGCCAAGTAGAGCCATGTCCGAGTTGGACCACCTAGGGCCGATTCCGATTTTGTTGACCTCGAAGAAGAAAAGCGGTCCCTGAAGTGCCGAGGAGCGCCTAGGCGCCGAGTACTCGGCCGCCTGGGCCAAGTTTTACAACACGGCTAGCTAGATACTTGTTTTCAAACAACCTGCTCCGGCCAACATGCTTCTCATTGCACCTAGGGTCGTCTCCGAGAATTTATATGCCTAACCCTGGGCCGAAATAAAAAGACCCGTAGACACTAATGAGTAACGGAATAATATAAGCAAAAAAGTTTTTTGGCCTTATGTAAATGGTTTTTTTGTTTGGTTTAAACAATTAAATTTTTAAATGAGTTTACTTGATTATGATTTAGGTAACGCAAAAAACTTTTTGTATAAAAATAAGTTTAAAAATGTCTCAAGTAAAATTAAAATCTACAACCTTTTGATTGTGAGTCATACCATTTACCACTAGACCAAGCTAATTATTGTATAATCACGGTAAAACATGAAATATACATATATTGTTTTTCATATATATACATATATAAAAAGTTTATGACCCTGAAAATTATGCGCCCCCGTTGGCCGCCCACGTCGCCCTATGACCCAACTGGCTCTAATTGCACCTCTGACAACTCAATACCTCCAATAACTATCATACACATCAATTTGAAGTTTAATAGGTAAAAGGTTTGTGAAGAGGTAGGTCCCAGCAGAGCCCAGTTGGACCCGCAGGACTCACCTTGAAGAGAGACGTCTGCGCAGAAACCAACTGGATCCGCAGGACCCACCATGCTCAGAGACGTGACGTCCTTACGCGCAGTACGCAAGCTGTTCCCGCAGGAAATGCCTCCCAATGGCGAAGTACTCCGCCTGTTCCCGCAGCTGCGGATACAAGCCATCAGGGAAGGCCACCCGCGCAGCAAGGCTACACGCACAAGGCACTTAGCTCTCAAAATAATTCAGTAGTCACCTGAAGGAATGAGCAAAGCCGGGAACAATCCCGCACAAAGGCGGGAGGGGGAATACTCCCGCCCAAATGAGCCAGTCAGTACTGTAGGATCTTTTGTACTGTACCTGACGAGGTATGGGCAAAAGATCTGATCAGAGATACGACAGCTCATTGACAACAGTATGGCGAGCAGCATGCTCTTGTACTGTATGTCACTATTAGCCGCTGCCTACTCACCAACTCCTGTCATACCACGTGCATAGCCTGCAGTTGGTGGAAAAGGAATAGTACACAGCAGGCCTGGTCACTGTCAGCCGCTGCCTACCCACCAACTACCAGCATGGCACGTGCGTAGGCCACAGTTGGTAGAACAAGAATACTATTCAGCCGGCTATACCCTCTTGGAAACCTACCTTCGGCTATAAATACCCCAAATGGTATGATCATCTCATCTTATCTTGTATCTTACATCTTATACCTGATATCTGCTCTAGCAATCTCTAATATACACTTATATTCAAGAGCAATCTAGTCTGATTCTCACGTCGGAGGGTGGTCACAAGGAGGTACCCCCCCCCTTCTCAGTGACGAGCTCACGGTGTCTGTTTTGCAGGTTATCAGAAGAACCATCTTTGCCGGATCTAACCCCTCGTGGGAAACATCTATTTAACCCCCAGATTATCCGTAATCTGCTCGGGGTTCATTAGTGTTTCTTCAGTTTGCTAAGACCATGTGTAGTCGTAAAGCTCCACATCCAGGGGTTATGCGCCACGTGGCGCCCAGTCAGAGTTATGATTTTGTACAAAAACAGGCTGTAGTCATAACTCTCCACATCCAGGGGTTATGCGCCACGTGGCGCCCAGTCATTATAATTTTATTTGTTTTTTTTAAATAATAATTCATTTAAATAAATTAACATAAAATTAAAAATTACATTAAACTTTCAAATAAAAAATACATTAAACTAAATTAAAAAAAATACATCAAATTAAAATAAAAAAACATAAATAATACTAATAAAATTAAAACTCATTTATATTTTTCTAAAATTTTCGCTCGTCGATTGGCTTTTAGAGATTAGACTATCGGGTCGTCTTCGGATAGCTCGTTGATAAAATCTCGATGTCTTTGTCCATCTCATTCCTTCGAAGTAGGTCGACGGCGTCCAAATTTACTTGAAGTCGTTGGGTTCCAAGTTGGTGTAAATCTTGGAGTCGAGAGTTCATTAATTGGAATTGGCTTTCCAATTCGGGATTCGAACCCGTTGCCGACGACGAACCGGCCCCTTTCCCCTTTCCTTT